>NC_089517.1:1629868-1922368 GCF_963924715.1 Thunnus thynnus
TTTAAAAACTAAAATATTTCTAAAATCAAACATTTCTCAGTGATACGGATGTCAGACTGTGTGAAGATTAGACGGCAGCAGCTCGTCTTCTCATCATTTCCAAACACATTTACACTTTCTCTAAAGATGAAAGCATCTGGTTTGATCCCGCTGCAGCTCTTCACTGAAGCTCTGTCACGTTTTCACTGAGTCGAATATTCAAACCCGACAGTTTGAGACGTCTGATGCGTCATTTTAGACGTCAAAACTAAACCTGGAGAAGCAGCCTTCAGTTTTAATAATAATAATAATAATAATAATAATAATAATAATAATAATAATAATAGACTTTAATTATAGAGCAGTATTCATGTATAAATGCAGCACAAGTGCTTAACATGACAGCATTTATGATGACAATAAAAACAAGGAGAATAACAGAGTCGGACTGTGATTTTATGCTCCGACTTTAATTCCATTAAATTTGTTGTTCAATCTGTTTTATCTTATTTTATCTTCTATCTTATTTACTCTTTTTAAAACCATATTTACTGTATATTTATAATGTAATGTGTTTCTTTTATAGCTTGTCTTTATAATTCATGTGAAGCACTTTGACTTGCTTCATAAATAAACTAATAAAGTCAGACTGACCTCAACAGCTGTTTTATGTCTAAAGATTAATAAATTAAACAGATGAACAGATTGTGTTAAATATATTGTTAATCTGAAGGGAGGTGACACATATTGATCCATTCATGATCTTTATTCTGCAGTTAATAATCCGTCTGTTCATGAACGACCTTTAACAAACGTCACAGCTGATCGACGCTGCCGATCAATCTGAAAACCCGTCAAAGTGTCAAACTGATAAAAACCAGTCTGACGTCTGATTATTACACATCAGTGAAGGTTCAGTTACACACCCTCAGCTTTCTATAGAGTGTTTGTGTAAATATGTTAGTACGTTTCCATGGAAACATACTTCTGTGAAACTGAAGGATTAAAAACAGGACGGTGAAAATCTGAGTATCTGTTAGTCATCACGGGATCCTACATTTCCCATAATTCACCTGGATAGAGTCTTTCATCAGAGCCTCCCTGCAGGTAAACAGTCACGTCTTTCACACAGTGTGTCGTCTCCAAACCCAGATCTGATCTGACTGATATAGTTTACTGTCTTTAAAAACAGCCTCGTACCCGCGTGACGAGTGTTTAATCACCTCGTCAATCAATAAAAGGAAAATCAATGAATGTTTGACTCCTGCAGCTCCTCCACTGATCATCTGAATCTGACGTACCTGTTTGCGCAGCCGAGTAACGAGCTGCTCTTCTTCTGGACAGCTGAGACGACCTGAAGGCTGCTCACCTGGCTGCAGCGCCCGCACACCTGCACACACACACACGCACGCGCACACACACGCACACGCACACACACGCACACACGCACACACACGCACACACACGCACACACACGCACACACACGCACGCACACACACGCACACACACGCACACACACGCACACACACACACACACACACACACGCACAGTCGGGACAGGAGAATAAAGAGCAACTTTATTGTGAGACCAACATGTTTAATGATGGTTTGTGTCCATGTGAACATTTTTGCTCTAAAGTGGTGCGTTCAAGTAATTTAAGAGAATTTGTGAGTATTTTATTAGAATTTTCTCTGACGTACGAACAAAATTCAGAACTGTTAGAAAAACGTTTTCATCTGAATGAATCAACAGTTTAAATATGTTCAAATAAAATATAAAACTAAAACAAACTTGTATGGTGTTCATTAAGAGTTTGAGAGGATGTGATGGTTTTTATTGCAGTAGTCGTGTTAAACGTGTGTGTGTGTGTGTGTGTGTGTGTGTGTGTTCTCACCGTTGGCTGACGGCTGCTCTTCCTCCTGCAGCGTCTGAGCGCCGCTCGTCTTCTCCTGGACGCTCTGCTGCTGCTGCTGCTGCAGCTGCTGCACCAGCAGGTGACGGGTGACTTCCTCAGAGCGAAGACGAGCCTGAAACTCACACACTTTGTCCTGTAGAGTCTGAACACACACACACACACACACACACACACACACACACACACACACATGAATGAGGCTCTGACAATCATTTCCATCAGTCAGGTCAGACTAACGAGCTGCTTCTAATTCTTCTCTACGACTATGACCTCTAGCTGTCAGGAAGAGAGAAAAGATGGAATAAAAAGGTAGAAGAGAGAAGAGACGGCAGCAGAAACTACAAGCGAGCAGCAAGATGAAGGTTTTTTACGTTGGCAGGAGTCCAGCAGCAGGACCAGGTGACCCTCTGCAGGTGGAGAACAGCGTGGAAACAGAAGAGATGGAGGAACAGACAGACATTTATTACAGTTAAGTAATAAACAGACCTGAGGTGATGAAGAGGCAACATGACAATCAGACACTGAAATAACTTCCATCAGCTGAGTTTTTACTGACTCATCATCTGTTGGTTTCATTTAAACAAGTTCAAACATGATGATCTGAACAGAAAACAATGTGCTCGTTGAATAAGTGTTTAACATGTCAGATTATTATATGTAGCTTGTTACAGAAGCCTCCTAACGTCTGACAGTCTGTTGACTTTCAGGCGTCCAACATACAGATTAACATGAACATAAAGACTGATATTAAAACCAGATTTAGACAGAAAATAATAAACTCTGATGAATAAAGGAGAGATTTTATGACACAGATGTTGAAAAGACTAAATGATGCTCATCTGAAAGTGTCGCGGTGAAATTCATCCAGCTAGTTAAAGTAAAATTTATTTTATTTAAAGTGCAAAATCACACCAGGGTGTCTCAATACACTTTACAGCAGCGAACAACGTTAAAATAGTCGACCAATAATAAGAGAATCGAGGAGGGACGACACACACAAAAAGCCTCAGTGGGGTGAGGGGAAAGACTACATCAACCCATGTCAATGGTTTTAAGAAGGGTCATATGATTGTAAGAATAAGTATGTTTAGTTTAGTCTAGATTTAAAGATTTCGACAGAGGTGGCTTCCCTGATTATACGAGGTAGCTGGTTCCAGAGATGGGGAGCTCGGTAGGAGAACTTCTAGGAACAGGAAGATGTCCAGCATTATGTGATCAGAGTGCACGAGGGGGGGGAGTATAAGGGATGATGAGGTCAGAAAGATACGACGGTGCAAACCCGTGTAGAGATTTATAAGCTAAGAGAAGCACCTTAAAGTCAGATCTGGCTTGGATTGGGAGCCAGTGGAGGGAGATTAGGACTGCAGTGATACGGTCAAATTTTCTAGTTATAGATAGTATTCTGGCAGCAGCATTTTTACACAAGTTGTAATTTTTTAATGCTGCAGCTACGTAGACCAGAGAATAGCACATTACAGTGATCCAGTCTCGAGGAAACAAAGGCATGTATTAGAGTTTCAGCATCCGCCATACTAAGCAGAGATATTGCGAAGATGGAAATTTTGGTGATGGTGATTTTCCTAATGTGTGCATCGAATGAGAGGGCCAACAACTAACATCTCAGTCAAGACATCAAGTTTTGTGGCATCCAGTTTGTAACAGGCATAATTCAAGGTTTGCAATTTGTGAACGATGGTCAGGTGTAACTGGTATATAAATCTGGGTGTCATCTGCATAGCGGTGGAATTTGATACCATGGGTGCAGAAAATCTCACCAAGACGCAGCACGTAGGCCGAGAAACTACTGTAGTTCAATGACAAAGCATTTTTAATTCACTATCGCTATGACTGGCTTCTTCTCCATAGCAACGCCAGCCAGCTGAGGCTCATGGGTATTGCAGTATTTCTAGCCGTCCACCAAAAATCAGGACAAAACGTGATTTCTCAGAGATGAAGTGTAAATAATGTTAAACTGGTGTCAGAATATAAACCTGAAGGATCGTTATTATCCAGCAGAGTTTCTGTCTTCAGTAATATTCTTCATCTTCTAAAGAAAAACACAGAACGATGAAGAACAGCAGCTTCTCACACACTTTAACTGCTGGTTAAAAGGAGCAAATTCGTGGGTCAAAGTTCACTAAATTTGAACGTCACATGAAAAATATTCACTTCAGAAACATGCTGAGTCACTAAAACATCAGACTGCATCAACAGTGATGTCACACATGTGATGAGGTCGACAGAGAAGAGACCCCGAGGTCACACACACACATACACACACACACACATACACAGTAACACACACACACACACACACACTGCTGTGTTACCTGGATGAGCAGCTGCTGGCTGGGTGCGTTTGTTTCGTTCAGCTCTGCGGTCAGAGAGGGGCGCTGTGAGAAGGCGGCGGTGGGCAGAGACAGGAAGGAGCCGTCGTCTTCACCATCACTCATCAGGAAGTCCACTGAGCTCGCTACGGACACACAGGAGGGACAAACTAAATAAAGCCGGGATCAGACATTTCCTTTCTGCGCTCAGACTTTCAGGTTTCTGTTTCTCTGACTAGAGCTCAGACTCTGGAGGTTGAGGATGTTACTTTCTCCTGTCCTGATCTGGTCCGACTCAGACGTCAAGTCCTGGTTACTATGAACCGAGTGGACCAGCAGGACCAGTGTTGGGCTGCAACATTCATTTGTAACACGTTACAGTAATTAAATTACTTATTTCAGTAACAGTAGTGTAAACACTTACAATTTGAAATTACAGTTACTGATCTCAGTAACGCTCCGTTGGGGGGTCGGCGTGCTCGCTGTCTGACTGGATTAATGGAGGGTTGATATTAGTGAGCTCACTGCCATCAGCTGACCGTTAATAAATCATCTTATTCACATGTCTTAGCCAGCTTGCTAACGCTAGCCATGTGTACGCCTACATTCAGGAGTCACCTGATGCTGGTTGAGTTCAGAGTTCAGGTGTTTGAATCGTGCAGGTGATGTCGGGACGTCTGCAGCGCTGTGTGTCACTGATGCTAACGCTAACGCTAGCTGCTGGATGGTCAGTAAATCCTTCCAAACTGTTTCCTGTCTGCTTGTTAAACCACAAACGTCTCATTTTTGTGTTAAATACAGAAGCAGCAGCGTGTGAAGGATTCTGAAACTTCAACAGAGCTGATGAAGACCTCCGACACAGAGGCTGAGAGTGAGAGACCGCTGTAGCTCAGCAGCACATGCTCAGTAGCGTCTGCCTTCCACAGAACCACTCTCCAGAGACTGAAAGCATGACGCTGTTACTAGTCTGTGGAGACGTTTCTAAACAAACTAATGTGACCAAACTCCTCATTTGGATCCAAACATGAGATTTGTTGACAAGAAGAAAAATATAGAAAACGGCTGCAATGATCCTTTAACTGACCACTGAGTTGCGTTTGAGAAAAATGTAAAATCCTGAACAAAGCGTCAGTAAGCAGATTTGTGTGTTTGGTCTGTAATCAGGTTATTGAGGTCATGGTTCTGCACGACCACCAAGAACCTGAACTGAATTATTTTCCTCACTTTCTCCCTCTGCTCCTGAGTACCATGGAAACCAGTCTGACCAGATAACAGGTGATAACAGCTGCTGACACATTAACCTGCTCACACTGTGTCCATCTGTGTGTGTGTGTGTGTGTGTGCGTGTGTTTTCTGAGTCTACAAGGCCTCTAAAATCTTATCAACCTGAGAACAATCTGCACTCTGTGTGAGTGAGTTAAGTCTTTTTAATGCTCAGATTTTTTCCCAGACTGGATTCAGAGCCGAACACGTGGATCAGAAACCTGCTTTAGACTGAAACACCGACAGAAAAACTGGATCACACACAAACACACAGACACACAGACACAACAGTCGCAGGAGGAAACGCTGCGTTTGCTTTCTGTAGATCACACAGTAAATGTTGACACTTGCAGAAACTGAAAAAACAGACACTTCAGTCAGGAATGAAGAGAAACCTGTGAACTAAATATTTTCCACATGCAGCTTCTTAATGTGAAGATCTGCTGCTTGTCTCAGTGCAACGAACTATTGTTTTCATTATCGATTTTAATCCTTTGATTATTTTCTCAATTTGTCGTTAAAATGTCAGAAAATGGTGCAGAGTGTTGATCAGTGTTTCCCAAAGACACAAAGATCTTAAGAAGAAGAAGAAAATATTCACATTTAAGAAACTAAAACGTTTAATCGATTATCAAAATAGTTGCTGATTAACTTCCTGTCGACCCTCGAATGGTTTCAGTTGACTGATCGTCATCTGACGTCTTTCAGAGTAAAAATACAGAGAAAACTTCTCATCCAGCTGTTTGTGTTCAGTCATTAAACAAGGAGGATTTTAAAAGTTACATTTATTAAATGAATAAATAGAATCTAAATGTAAAATAATAATGATGAAAATCATCATTAGTTGCAGCCTTGATACACATAAATCTAACAGGAATAAAACCAACATATAAATGAAATAAAGCTTCTATAAACATTTTTGCACCACTTCACATATATATAATCTATAATACACTAAAACTGAAGCTGATATTTATTTTAATTGTTTTCTCTTTTCCAAGTTTTAGAAATATATTCAGTTCGTTTTTTGGCCTCAATCCGTTAATATCAAATATCTGACACGTATATATTTACCTAAATAATATTTATATTAATGTAAAAACACTCAAACTACAAACTGAACACGAGGTCAAAATAATTATATTACATTATACGTTTCAATAACATCTGTGCTTTGATTCTGGTTAAATGTCCTACTTCTCTCTAAAATAAGGCAAAAATACCAAATAAATAAATAATTCCTGATCTGAGCTTCATCCTCACATTTAACCAAATCTTAAACTTTTTTAAACATTAAACACTGACCTCTATGACAGTAAACTGAATATATACTGAAGACGTCGTCTTTAGGAAACACTGATTAACATTTTACAGACAGAATGAAAACAAGTGTTAGTGATAATCTGCATGAAGAGAGAGAACAGAAGCTCCAGTGTTGGTGAACCTGATCCGTCCTCTGAGACTCCGACTGTAAAACGATCAGCTGAGAAAAACACAGCCAGCGATACGACAAACAAATAAATAAATAAATAAAAGGAGGCAGCGTCTGCTCACCTGTTCGTCTCTCTGACAGCGTGAAACACCAAACACACACTCAGGTTTCTTCTGCTTCCTCCATTCATTACTAACAGGTATGACTCACCTCCCCTCCCTACACACACACACACACACAGTAACACACACACACACACACTCTCTCTCTCTAAAAATGCAGTCACACCGGTGTCTGAAGCCTCCTCCTCCTCCTCCTCCTCCTCCTCCTCCTCCTCTGCGACACACGTCTGACTCACCGTCCAATGAGATGTCTTTCTTCCAGAGCTCCTGCAGGCAGGGGGCGTGGCCGAGATCCCAGGTCTTTCTTGTGCCGAACATGACCGCCGGGCTGAGCAGAGCGCTGGACCGCTGGACCGGCTGCAGAGACCAGAGACAGGAGACCAGTCAGAGACAGGAGACCAGTCAGAGACCAGAGAGCAGAGACCAGTCAGAGACCAGAGAGCAGAGACCAGTCAGAGACCAGTCAGAGAGCAGAGACCAGTCAAAGACCAGAGACCAGTCAGAGACCAGAGACCAGTCAGAGACCAGAGACCAGAGACCAGAGACCAGTCAAAGACCAGAGACCAGTCAGAGACCAGAGACCAGAGACCAGTCAGAGACCAGAGACCAGCCAGAGACCAGAGACCAGTCAGAGATCAGAGACCAGAGACCAGTCAGAGACCAGAGACCAGTCAGAGATCAGAGACCAGAGACCAGTCAGAGACCAGAGACCAGTCAGAGACCAGAGACCAGTCAGAGACCAGAGACCAGTCAGAGACCAGTCAGAGACCAGAGACCAGTCAGAGATCAGAGACCAGGGACCAGTCAGAGACTAGAGACCAGTCAGAGACCAGTCAGAGACCAGTCAGAGACCAGAGACCAGAGAGCAGAGACCAGTCAGGCAGAGTCACAGACCAGAGCAGCTGAACTACATTCAAATTGGTGGATATTTTAGTAATGAATTAGTGTTTTGATATGCTCTGATAGATCAGCTGACTGGTGACACTGTGATGGTAAAGCTGATAAATGGTCTGAAAGGTTCCAGCTCAAGATAAACAAGTTTTATATTAACATTTGGATAAAAATGCAGTTTTACAAGTTTACATTTTTGCACCTTTTCCTGCTGCTGTGAGAGAATAAACCTGAACACTTAGTTTCACTCTCAGCTGAGTGACACTGTCTAAAATCATTTCTCTTCATTTGGAGTTTGCCTGTTATCATTTTGAACTGCAGATGTTATTACATATGAAGTAATTTTTCCAATTAAGTTCACTAAACTCTATTTCTCTTGTGCAGCTTTGCTCTTCCAGTGTGAAGAAGATTCAGCAACGCTGCAAACTGATGACAAATATTCACCTTTACTGCATAAAATAGATTTTAGTGGATTTGTTTCCATTAAAAGATGTTTTTTAGATTATTTTTCCTTTTCAGAATAATGCTCAGAAATACACACAAACAGCAGATAAACTCACATCTGCCAGAGTGTTGCATTCATGTGCAGTTGGACTTTGAATGAATCGGCAAAATGATGATAGTTAGATTAGATAAGATAGAAACCTTATTGATCACACAAAACCCCCAATACACACAAGAATAAAACAACAAACACACAGCAGTGAAGCAATAGTTCAGCCACCAGAACAACTACAGAGAGCATCACTATGATAGTGCACAGTATCTGCAAATACAAGGTGATTCATTGCTGTAAATAATGTAAAATACAAATCAGAGATAAATATATAAACAAATACAAATTGTGTGTGAGGCTCACAGCCAGCAACCAGTGAACGTTGATACCATCAGACAGGCAGCATCACGTCTGATCCAACCGTCGCTGGCAGGAGCTGAACAGTCGTACAGCCTGAAGGACAAAAGACTCCATCAGACTGTCTGCTGAGCAGCACTGAGACAGCAGTTTGTCACCGAACACACTCCTCTATCTGATGACCGTAGAGGGTGAACACACTCCTCTATCTGGTGACCGTAGAGGGTGAACACACTCCTCTATCTGGTGACCGTAGAGGGTGAACACACTCCTCTATCTGGTGACCGTAGAGGGTGAACACACTCCTCTGTCTAGTGACCTTAGAGGGTGAACACACTCCTCTATCTGATGACCGTAGAGGGTGAACACACTCCTTTATCTGGTGACAGTAGAGGGTGAACACACTCCTCTATCTGGTGACAGTAGAGGGTGAACACACTCCTCTATCTGGTGACCGTAGAGGGTGAACACACTCCTCTATCTGGTGTCTGTAGAGGGTGAACACACTCCTCTATCTGGTGACTGTAGAGGGTGAACACACTCCTCTATCTGGTGACTGTAGAGGGTGAACACACTCCTCTATCTGGTGACTGTAGAGGGTGAACACACTCCTTTATCTGGTGACAGTAGAGGGTGAACACACTCCTCTATCTGGTGACTGTAGAGGGTGAACACACTCCTCTATCTGGTGACCGTAGAGGGTGAACACATTCCTCTATCTGATGACTGTAGAGGGTGAACACACTCCTCTATCTGGTGACCGTAGAGGGTGAACACACTCCTCTATCTGGTGACCGTAGAGGGTGAACACACTCCTCTGTCTAGTGACCTTAGAGGGTGAACACACTCCTTTATCTGGTGACAGTAGAGGGTGAACACACTCCTCTATCTGATGACCGTAGAGGGTGAACACACTCCTTTATCTGATGACCGTAGAGGGTGAACACACTCCTTTATCTGGTGACAGTAGAGGGTGAACACACTCCTCTATCTGATGACTGTAGAGGGTGAACACACTCCTCTATCTGGTGACCGTAGAGGGTGAACACACTCCTCTATCTGGTGACTGTAGAGGGTGAACACACTCCTCTATCTGGTGACTGTAGAGGGTGAACACACTCCTCTATCTGGTGACCGTAGAGGGTGAACACACTCCTTTATCTGGTGACAGTAGAGGGTGAACACACTCCTCTATCTGGTGACAGTAGAGGGTGAACACACTCCTCTATCTGGTGACCGTAGAGGGTGAACACACTCCTCTATCTGATGACTGTAGAGGGTGAACACACTCCTCTATCTAGTGACCGTAGAGGGTGAACACACTCCTCTATCTAGTGATCGTAGAGGGTGAACACACTCCTCTATCTAGTGACCGTAGAGGGTGAACACACTCCTCTATCTGGTGACTGTAGAGGGTGAACACACTCCTCTATCTGGTGACTGTAGAGGGTGAACGCACTCCTCTATCTGGTGACCGTAGAGGGTGAACGCACTCCTCTATCTGGTGACCGTAGAGGGTGAACACACTCCTCTATCTGGTGACCGTAGAGGGTGAACACACTCCTCTATCTGGTGACCGTAGAGGGTGAACACACTCCTCTATCTGGTGACTGTAGAGGGTGAACACACTCCTCTATCTGGTGACTGTAGAGGGTGAACACACTCCTCTATCTGATGACTGTAGAGGGTGAACACACTCCTCTATCTGGTGACTGTAGAGGGTGAACACACTCCTCTATCTGGTGACTGTAGAGGGTGAACACACTCCTCTATCTGGTGACTGTAGAGGGTGAACACACTCCTCTATCTGATGACTGTAGAGGGTGAACACACTCCTATCTGGTGACTGTAGAGGGTGAACACACTCCTCTATCTGGTGACTGTAGAGGGTGAACACACTCCTCTATCTAGTGACCGTAGAGGGTGAACACACTCCTCTATCTGATGACTGTAGAGGGTGAACACACTCCTCTATCTGGTGACTGTAGAGGGTGAACACACTCCTCTATCTGGTGACTGTAGAGGGTGAACACACTCCTCTATCTGGTGACTGTAGAGGGTAAACACACTCCTCTATCTGGTGACTGTAGAGGGTGAACACACTCCTTTATCTGATGACTGTAGAGGGTGAACACACTCCTCTATCTGATGACTGTAGAGGGTGAACACACTGCGGAGGCTGGGGGGAGCGTCATCATGATGGACAGCAGTTCATTTAAGGTCTTTGGCTCCCTGCCAGCTATGGATGCAGCGTCGTAGCAACACTATAATCTGAAGCTGCACTAATCAATATTTTTACATTAACAATAACAGACGACTGTGTGATGTGAACGAGGTCTCTTGTAGTTTAGGACAGTTTAGAATAAAGTGGAAAATAAAAATAAACATCTTTAATTTTTATGTTTAACATAAAATGTTTTTATATGCTCAGAAATACAGTTCAAACTGCAGATAAACTCAAATACCTGAGTGTTGCCTTCATGTGCAGTTGGAATTTAAATGAATCAGTAAAATGGACTGATGGAACAGACGTCAGTTTGTGGATGAAACATGATACATTTAAAGCTGCACCAATAAATATTTTTATAGCAACTGTACACCACAGTGTGATGTGAAAGAGACAATATCTTGGACTTTTATGTTTACCATATAAAATATACTTTAGTTTCATTGGGGAGCTGCTAAAAGTTACATTTTGGATTTAAAGGTGCAGTTTGTAGGATTTAGTAGGATTTAGGTTTCTAGTGGTGAGGTTGCAGATTGCAACCAACTGAATAATGAATATTATAAGAATATAAATGAATAATAATGGAGGTCAGTTTGTGGATGAAACATGATACATTTTGCCGATAAATATTTTCATATTTACAATAGATGACTATGTTAAACGTAAAAATCTTTCACTTTTATGTTTCTGATATAAAATATATTTTAGTAGATTTGTCTGCACCCAATAATATGTTTTTGTTTTTTTCTCTGTTAAAAATAAAACTCAGAAAAACAGAAGATTAACTGACATAATGAGTGTTGCATTCAGGTGCAGTCGGACTTAAAATGAATCTGCAAAATGACTGACCATCATTAGTGAGGTCATTTAGTGAATTTTTATTCTGAAGGTTCTGAGTAAGTTAGCATTGGTTGCTAAGGTGGTTGCTAAGGTGTTTCCATGTGTTGTTCAGCTCCAACATGTACGGATGGATTTGAGAAGTTGACATTTGGCGTAAAGAAGGAGAAGAAGAAGTGAAATCCTGCTACTATAGTTTGTTTACGTAGCCTACGGAGCCGGAGGAAGCTTCCTGAAGCTGACCAATCAGAACAGAGTGGGCTCATCAGGAGGCGGGGCCTTAAAGAGACAGGAGCTAAAACAGCCTGTTTCAGACAGAGGCTGAACTGAGGGGCTGCATAAAGGACCAGTAGAAGATCAATAAGGAGTTTTTAACTGGAAATCATGCAAAGATATTCCAGTAGAGCCCCAGAATATAAATATAGAGCTGGAAATGTGCAGAATGTGTGTCCTTTAAGTCCAAAACTGTGGACTTGTTAATATGAAAATATTGATTAGTGCTGCTTTAAACTGATCTAATAATAAAATAATAAATCAGACGATGTCAGCTCATTGCAGATATTCTGTATATCTGTATCAGCATATAAATCAGCTGATAAATGACAAGAAACTGAAGTCCATAAAAGACAAAAATATGTTTTGAAACAGTTTGTCCATCAGAGAGAAGAGACAAGTTGATTTTTCTGTAAAATGTGCACATCTTATTTATGGGCCATAATATAAAAAAGAAGAATCTTTTGAAATGTTTATGTTCTGAATTTGTAAATAAAAATGAATAACCGACAGATATATCATTATCTGATGATCAATATCTGTGTCTTCCGGTCTCGTCCTGCTGTAACACTCTCCTGTCCCGTCTCACCTGAGAGATCCGACCAATCAGACGACAGCCTCTCAACCTGTTCTGTTCTGTTCTTACCCGTCCATGTCCGCAGCGAGCTCTGCGCTCTGCAGGATGGACGAAGCGTTCTCTGTCCGACCAGCTTTTGTTGATGAGCGTTCCCACCCAGCACAGCATGCTGCTGCACCCTCACATCGCCATGCATCCACACACGACCAGCGACCTGCTGCTGCTGCTGCGTTCAGGTAACCTGCAGCAGCTCCACACTGACCTGGAGACAGGTAACACTCCTACAGCTGCTCTGCTGCGTCTCCACCAGGATTATCAACATCTGATCCTAGACCAGCTGATCAGAAGCTTTCTACGAGGAAGCGGCCGACAGTAATCTGTTAATCCTCCGAGCAGATGGCTCCTTTAACCCTCGACTGCCCAGCAGGGACAGAGGTGTCGTCCTGCTGCTCGACTACAGCACGCCGACCGGTTAACGAAGGACACGTCAGTCTCAAACACTCCCTTCATCTTAACAACAAGGAAAAGTTAAACTGCTTTCAGCCATTTTATCATTTGGTTTTAAAGCTGCAGAGAACTTTGAGGATAAAGATTTTTTCATTCAACAAAATAAGAAAAACCAACAAAATGCGGACTGAAAGTGTGATTATGATACATCCATACCTTCATTCAAATCAATATAGAAGCCTGGTGTAAATTCATGAGACAGACAGACAGATGTAGAGAGATGGAGGCTTTTATACAGTGAACTTGTTCATCATGTGACTGAAAATCACTGTAAATACCGTTTATGCAAAACATCATAATCAATCGATTCTGAATCTAATCATGAGATTCCCAAAGTTTCCCTCCAATACAAGCCAGTGAAGCTGAACAGTGTTCCTGCACATGCTCAGTAGCGTCTGTCTTCCACAGAACTACTCTCCAGAGACTGAAAACATGATGCTGTTATTAGTCTTTGGAGCCGTTTCTAAACTAACTAACGTGGCTGGCTGGTGTCTAAACACTTCAGTCATATTCAGGTCAACAGTTGAACCTTTCAATCAGACCTCAGTGTTTGTCGTGTTGTGAATGTTTAATCATAACGGCAGCGCTGCCAGCGACTCTCACCGGATGTAAAACGGCTCCTCAGTTAAACTGAATATTTAACCAAAGAGTGAAGAATTGTACTGAAGTTCTTTGAGAATTTATAATGTAGCACAAAGTCCAGAGGTTGTTTATCTGCAGCACAACAAGCTGGCGAAGCTATAAACAACAACAACAACTGTCTTACACAGAACTACTCTCCAGAGACTGAAAACATGATGCTGTTATTAGTCTTTGGAGCCGTTTCTAAACAAACTAACGTGACCAAACTGTTCATGATGAAGGAACATGTGACCCAGTGCAGCGGTGTGACTCACTGACGTGTTTTTAATAAGATATATTAATTTTTATTATATATTATATAGATATATCAGCTTTGATACAAACACAATATTTGTTAGTAGATCAGTTCATTGTTGGTTTGGATCCAAACATGAAGACAAATATAGAAAATCACCAGTCTGATCCTTTAATAGATACAATAATTATGAGAAATATTAATGACCATGAATCCAGAACATATAAACTCACAATATTCAGGCCAACAAACTGAATTCTTTCAGCCTCATTATTATTCAGACAATCAGACAATTTACATCATTTACAAAAAGCTCAAATTCACTCAATTCATCCATTTATGAACAAAATGATCAGAAAAAAAACAAAAACATATTTGCTTTTTACTCAAGAAGAAATATGATCCAGTAAAATGGCTTCAAGTCTAATTCCTTATTTAACCTTCCTGGATTAACGTGTTGCCTAGCAACAGAACACCAATCATCTGCAGGACTCAGGCTGCTGTTCAGCACTTCACAACAATGACTCTTCCTCCTCACATCTGCTTTCCTTTCATACTGAAACCCTCCACACACACACACACACACACACACACACACACACACACACACACACACACACACTCTCAATTACAGCTGCAACCATTTATCGATCAAAAGAAAATTAATCAGCAACTATTCTGATAAACGATTAATGATTTTGAGTCCTTTAAAGCAGAAACAATCAGCTGCTCTCATGTCACTAAAGTGAATATTTGCAGGTTTTGAACTGACACCTTGTGCTCAAATAAAACTGATTTCTGATGTTTTATTGATTGATCCAGAATGAATCTGCAGATTAGCTGATAATGAAGATAACAGTAACAGTGGTGACAGTCTGATGCTTTCAGTCCTCCGTGTTCTCACACAGCCGACTGTTTCCTGGCTGTGAAACCATCTGCTGCAGTCTGACAGTCTGATCTGAAGCTGAACTAGAAAAACTACATTCAGTTCTGTACGATGCCCCCTGTGGTGACTGGATCATGTTACTGTGTGTGTAGTGGAAGTGTAACCCCCCCCTCCTCCTCCTCCTCCTCCTCCTCCTCACTCTTCCTAAAATGCACACAGAGCAGACAGACCAGTGTGAGCTCCAGTGACTCCAAATGAATAAAAACTGAAACAAATCCTGCTGCAGTGCAGAGGAAGATGCGACACGTTGAAATCACAACTACCTGCTGCTGAAAACTGTTTCCTGTCCCGACACGTTGACCTTCGTTACCTGAAACAGATTATTGTCTTCATTCATTGTTTCACCTGTCAAATATCAGACGTCTGATGTCTTTCACTGTTTAACACAGTTCAAACCTTCCAGCCACAACACATCAATCAGAACAACTACTCAGTAGAGCTGCTCTGCTCCTCATCATTTGAAAGGAAAATATATTTTACAGATATATATTTTGGAGGGACCTGTAGAGGAGGCAACGTGACAGCACCCATACTGCCCCCCCCCCGGCCTCCTCGCCCCGCCCGAGGTGACGTCTGTCCAACCAACATTTATAACAAAGAAAAACATCAAATATTCATATTTGAGAATCAGAGCAGCAGATAATATTTTAATATCTGGTTTCCAGCTGGTTGTGTTCTGACATCTAGAGCTGCAATGATCCGTCCGTTAATCGACTGTCAACTAATCAGTTCATTTGAAACTATTTTGATAATCGAACAAAAACGTCCAAATTCTCTGATTCAGCTGCTTCAATGTGAATATTTATATTTTCTGGTGTCTTTAGTCTCTGTGATCAGAAACTGAAGATCTTTCAGTTGAGGACAAAACGAGACGTTTGAGGACGTCGTCTTTGGGAATTTACAACATTTTATAGACCGAACGATTAATCAATTAATAGAGAGAATAATAGTTAGTGACAGCTGATAGAAACGACTCCGATTCATCAAAGCTTTGATCTCATTAAAAGATCAATAAGAGGAAGAAAAAACTAAAAGTATGTAGCAGCAATATCACAATACACACACACACACACACACACTATCACACACACACACACACACTATCACACACACACACACACACACACACACACACTATCACACACACACACAAACACACACACACTCTGCTCTGTTTACCTCCTGCAGAGACTTTAAGATCCCTCCTCCTCCTCCTCCTCCTCTTCTTCCTCCTCCTCTAAACTGGGTCAAATCATCTGTCTGTGTTTTTTCGTCTCCATGTGTTCAGAGTCAAAGCCTGTCTGCTCACAGACTGCACACACACACACACACACACACACACACACACTCACTGCAACACATCTGTCACATCTGCAGACTCATATCAGGTAAAATATATATAATCTAATCTAATCTAATAATCTTCTTCAGTAGAAACATATTGTGTTTGTTTACTGAGCTGCAGAAAACACAAACAAACAACAACAAACCAGCCTGATGCTGCTTCCAGAGAAAGATTCTTCAAAAACAAAGATAAAAGCTTCAACATCCGTCACTCTGACTGTAATTCTGTGTTTTTCTTCATCAGGGTAGAAAACACTCATCATCTCTCTGAAACACACTGAAATGATTCTGATGGATTTTTTACACATTTCTCAAGTTTTCATCCAAACGCAACACAAAATTTAATCTGAATTTACAGAAAACAGTCAAAAAGAAACTGCAGCGAACGTTTGTTTCCATCAGCAGATAAACAGACGCTGCCGTTAAACCGTCGCAGAAGAAGAAGAAACAACAAGGAGACGACGTCATTAAAAGAGTCAAAAACATGATGGAAATATGACGTTTCTGTTAGTTTCATGTGTTGATGTGAGGAAGGTTACAGTCTCCTCATCATCATCATCATCGCTCCACACACATCTGGTGTTTTCAGCTCTTCAGTCACATGATTCATGATGTCATCATTTCAGTCTGAATAACAGCAAACTCTTTAAGATATTTGGACTTTTTCCACTCAGGTTTTGTTCATGTGCATAAAAAACAGCCGGATGACAAATTTACAGTCTTTAAGAGTCAAACATGTATAAATATTCAGCGTCGACACGCCACCAACCCACCAATCAACAGACTCCTTTGTTGAAGCAGTTTGTCTCCGTCTTCATGCAACATGACCGCACAATAACCGTCAAATCATCACGATATTAAACATTGATTTATGAATATATGAATAAAGCAGCTGTAGTTCATGTTTTAACCTCCTTAAAACTAAAACCTACTAAATAAGAACTCCGGTCATAACGAGAGTCCTGCTGCAGATGAAGCAGCCGGCCGTCTGATGAAGAACGTTAACGTCCAGACGTTGCATCAATAAAACATTTAGAAGCTTTAATATAAAACAACATGTTCTTCCTTCGTCTGCTGTTTGTTCGTATCTTCCATCAAAGACATCAGCGTCACCACAGTCTCAACCTTTCAATCATACTAATTCAGCTGTACAACTGAACTAACATTAATATTTTCATTATCGATTATGAACTGATGAGTCGTTTGGTTTTTAAAAAGATCAATGTTTCACAAAACCCAGAATGTAACAACTCAAAGATCTTCAGTTTACTGACAGAGAGACTAAAGAAACTAAAGACGCTGCAATCAGAGAAGTTTTCTTTAAAAAAAAAAGACTAAAAACATGAATTGATCATCACGTTAATAGTTGATGATTCATTTTCTGTAGATTGATTCCAGTTTATATCTGAGCTGTTTGTGTTCAGTCATTAAAGGAGGACACATTTAAAAACATCCATAAAACTCATGACAACACTTTCCTCTAAAGTCAGAGACCATCAAGCCCCGCCCACCATCAAAACCACCGCAGGCCTACAACCAGTACAGCAGGAACCAGTACAGCAGGAACCAGTACACTGAACCAGAACAGACTGGAAGGAGACTCAGCAGAGACTTTCTGCTACGGAAACTTAGAAGGTTCAACGTTAAAAGAAGATCCTGTCCTGACCTTCATCACCGTGTCTCCTGCTTCAGTCACCAGTCTGTCAGAGCAGTAACCAGACTGATGACCCCCCCTCACCCCCCCTCACCCCCCCTCAGACCTCCTCTGAGATGATGCTGTCTGGCTGCAGGTTCAGACTCAGACGTGCTGTTTTAACAAATCCTTGATCCGCTCCGCCGTCACTCAGCAGGAACCTGCAGACTCACCCAGCTGATCCCACATTTATATTTAATATTTTAACTGCTTTAGATTCTACTGTGTCGTCTTTTTATGTGCATCCATGTTCTGACATGTACGTGAGCTGTGTATCAGCATTATTGTCTGCGTTAATGGACATAAAGTTTTCTTGAATCTTTGTAGTGATCAGTGTCGTCTGAACCACAGACGCTCGTCTCATCTGTGATCTGATCTGTTGGGTTTAAACGCCGCTGCTGAATAAACGACGATATATTAAATCATTTTCTTAAAGAATCAGTCGTCCTGATGGAAACGTCTGCAGCGAGCAGCCGCCAGACGGAGTGATGTCATGCTCAGTCTGGATTCTTACTACTGATGTCAGAGAGGCTTTAAATGAGCTTTTCTTACATCTTACAGCTCTGCACAAGCAAAACTAAAATATCTGCTCACATTCATCCTACATGAAGGAATTTAAATAAAAACACACACAGGAGACTGAAAACGTTAGCAGACAAAAGGAGGATTATCACAACACACACACACACGCTGAGATAAAACATAAAGCAGAGATGACGTGCTGGCGTCCTCCGAGCAGCGACACACACGGACGTGTATTCAGGTCATGAGAGGAAACACAACACTCTGCTCTGCATCAGGTTACAGCTCGTCCTCCATCTCACTGCTCTCTATTCAACATGTCTGTTTCCTCCATCCTGCCTCCATCCGGCCTCCATCCCTCCGTCTTTGTCTCCCTCCGTTCATTCGGGTTCTTACCTCCCTCCCTGCGGCCTCGCCGTCCACATCATCCCCGCATCCTCCTGCAGCTTCACAGTGACACACAGCAGCAGGATCAGTGTCACCGCCACCCGCTGCCGACCCCCTCAACACACACACACACACACGCTGCTTCCTCTCGCTCTCTCTCTCTCTCTCTGTTCCCCTAGCAACAGCACAGCCAGCATCACACCTCCTGTAGCCCCGCCCCCCCCTCCATCCCGTCCTCTGATAAATATTTCAGCCTCAGCTGAAGCGTGAAGAGCTGCTCCTCCCCCCCGCCTGAAATATTCAACAGCCTGACAGACTGGCTGTTCTCATCACCAGAATCATATTTAAGATTCAAAGCAGTAAAACTTCCTGTTTCTGAGGAAAGAACACAGAAAGCTGAATGAGAATGAAGATGTTATTCATAATTACTGATTATTTCATCTATAAAATGTGTAAAAAAATAGTGAAAAACTGCTCGTTATAAAAATATTCAGTTTACTGTCACATAAGAAAGAAAAACATATCGTCACATATGAGAAGCTGGAGTCAGCAAATATTCGGCATTTTTGCTTAAAAATGATGCTGTTGATTAATTTCCTGCTGATCGACTAATCAATGAGGCTCTAATGTTTTAAAATGTGCCTGTTCATTCATTTACAGGATAAAAAGCATCACTGATCATTAACACATATCTGATAAATCAGACAGTAAATGTGTTTCCATATGAACATTTTTCATTCGCACGTTAAAAACCTGAGAGGAAACACTTGAATGTTTTCACTCCGACAGACGAGTTTCAGTAAAACAGATAATAAACTGACCAAAGTTAAAAAAATCATCCAATCGCAGCGATTTGTTGGAATTAAATTAATTTTGCTGGCGGTGTGAAGATCAAGCTGACCTGCCTTCATGGCCGTTGCCATGGAGATCGATGCTAAAGGATGCGAGGTTTTAACGTTGTCTGCGAGGTCAATCAGGTGATGATCAAGTCTTTTCTTCAGACTTTCAGTAACGTTTGACTGAACTGTACCAGACTGGAGGATCATCAGCGCCTCCTGCTGTTTATCTGCATTTATATTTTCTTTTTCATCATTTTCTGGAAATTCGATTAAGATTTGTGCAACATTTGGATTAAACCCGACTCCTGAGTCCAGGAGAAAATGTGTTATTGTGACTGTATTTTAAATTGTTCTGTAAAGTGCTGTACAATCATCATCATCATCATCAGTTATTACTGAACTTGTAAATGGAAGCAAACCCTAAAAGCTCGATGCGTGATGTGTGTTTTGGAGGATGAGGAGGATGAGGAGGATGTCCAGAGGTCAACAGTCAGATTATCAGCATCAGATGATGAATATGTGGTTACGTAACCGACTGAGACTCGACCCTGAAGAACACCGTCCACACGTAACCAGTCGCAGGATTTCACAGAGATCATGTGATCGAATGCTTCACATTCCTCCGCTGGTGACGGGAAACGTCTCCGTCAAAAGAGCCGCCGAGACGGAGAAACATCTGATTTAAACTGGAAACATACCGACGTTAACCAGGAGACACACTGACGAGGTGACGATGAATCACATCTGACTGACAGAAAAACCTCCAACGTCTTACAGACTGTTTGACCAGCTGCAGTAACGAGTCCAACATCAGCAGAATAAATCATAAATCATTCTCATGATCACTCAATCTGTTGATTTTATTCTACATTTATCAATTTATTGGTTGCTTATAGTAATGAGGGATTAATAGTGAAGGTTTTATGTTTTACCCTCATGAATAATAAAAGGTGAAAAGTTGAGAAAGTCTCGTTTTGTCCAAAACTCAAAGATATTAAGTTTATGATGATATGAAACAAAAAAAGCAAGAAAAAAAAACTTCACATTACAGACGCTGCAAACAAATCTTCATGTTTGGATCCAAACCAACAATGAACTGATCTACTAACAAGTATTGTGTTTGTATCAAAGCTGATATATCTATTTAATATATAATAATAATTAATATATCTGATTAAAAACACGTCAGTGAGTCTCATCGCTGCACTGAGTCACATGTTCCTTCATCATGAAGTTTAGAAACGGATCCAGAGACTAATAACAGCATCATGTTTTCAGTCTCCAGAGAGTAGTTCTGTGTACGGCAGTTGGTGTTGTTGTTGTTTACAGCTTCGCCAGCTTGTTGTGCTGCAGATAAACAACCTCTTGACTTTGTGCTACATTATAAATTTCTTAAAGAACTTCAGTATAATTCTTCACTCTTTGGTTAAATATTCAGTTTAATAACATAATAAGATGATGTAATGACTTCATCGACCAGGTGAGAGTCGCTGGATCTGAACCAGCAGTGCTGCCGTTATGATTAAACATTCACAACTTGACAAACACTCTGACTGGTTCAACTGTTGACCTGAATGTGACTGAAGTGTTTATACACCAGCCAGCCAATCAGAGACCTGGATCTCCCAAAAGCATAAAACAATTTCATTTCCAGTAAAGTTTAAAGTTCAGTGTTTATAGATTTCCTGCTACTGTCTGATCATTAGTCTCAGTGCAGACGTCACAACACCATCAGAACATCTGGCAGGTTTTAAACATGTTGGTTTGATCAACAGTGTTAATAAGCAGAACGTTGGTCAGCAGAACCTTCACCTGTGTTCCTGTTGTTTCTTTAACTCAGTTGTCTAGTTGTCAGATTTAACGTGAGGGAAACCTCTCTGACTAAATCTCATCTCCATCTTCTCACCTGCATCCGTTTCGTGCTGTCGGGGACGTTACGAACGCCGCTGCCTCGCCTCCTCTTTCCTTCAGCTCTGCAGCTCATTGGTCCACTGCGGTCCATCGAATCACCTCCGCTGCCCCGAGGCCTGGCCTCAACCGGAGCTCCATCCCCGAGAAGACCTTCCCGCCCCGCAGCCTCTGAGGTTCCTCCTGGTTCTGGTTCCGCCGCCTTGTGGCTCCGGTTCTTGAAGAGGCTGTGGAGCGTCAGGACCGCCAGGGTGCACAGGACGTACATGACGGCGCCCGCCTGCCCCGGAGGTGCAGCTCACCTCCACAGAACGGCACACCTCACCTTACTCCGGGTGGAAGTTCAGCTTCATGGCGTCTGAATCCAAACAGGTAAAGACGAGGTCGCCCAGTCCAGCTGAGGCTCAGCAGGCGTCTCTTTACATCTCTGTGAGGTTTGAGTTCAGAATCAGACGTCTGTGTTCTCAAACAAACATTTCAACTCCGCAGCTGAACGCAGCTCATCAGCTGTTTTAATCCTGCTGTTGAGTTCAGATTGTATAATCCTCCCTCCCTCTCTCCCTCTTTGCTTTTTGTATCTCACCTGGTTCACCTCTGTCCTGAATCCCGCCCACTCAGAGGCCACATCACATTTCCACAGAACTGATAAAAGCTCTGAACCTTGTCCCGTTCCTCTCTGCTGCCGTCACGCCGGCCGTTATTAGACGGCAGGCAGGTAAGCGGAGCCTGCAGGAGGCGGCTTCGGTTTCTGATCTCCACTTACAAAAACACACATTTTAACCCTCTGAAGTCACAGCTGCTGCAACCACAATCTGCACACAACATAACTACTACTAATGTAGATGAACTGTAGGATATAAATAAACTTCATTTGCCTAAAATCTCAACAAAAAGTCAAAAAGTATCAACACTGCAGAGTGTGAACTTTCTGATTTTGGTGAACAAACCAAACTATACCATTAGAGATAAATCTGGTTTAGTTGGTAGAAATGTAAAGTGAGACTTCAAAGGGTTAAAACACTTTCTCATCTATCTGCAAATTTTACAACCCAGATGTCAAAACAATAAGTTTCAACTTTTGATTTCTCAGCTTTCCAACAGAGCTGCAGAAGGATGACAGTCTGAATAAAACGCTGCATAAAAGTGATTTAAATCAGGAGGAATCTGATCCAAGAATCCGAGAACGAAGAGAAGAAGAGTGAAAATCAGCTGCAAACTTCTGAAGCTTCGTCATCCGGACCGACAGGAAAAGTAAAAGTCCGGATCCTCCGAGGAGTCCGTCAACTTTTCCTCCATGTTGGTTTCCACCTCTGATCCGCTGTGACGGTTTCTCCTCTCCGGCCGGGTCGTTAGTTCGTTAGTGGGTCGTTAGCTCAGTTTGGTTCCTGATTGGACGACGCTGACGGTTGAACGGTGGGACTGTGAAGAGAGCCTCTCTGTGTCGTTATCCTCTAACGCTCAGAGAGATTAAAGCTGTAGCAGGTCGGGTCTTCACCTCCATCAGACTGAGTGAATGACAGAGAGAGAGAGAGAGCTCTCCACTCTGTGTGCACCTCTCTCGCCCCAGCTCTCTCTCTCTCTCCCTCCCCGTCCTGTGACCATCTGTTGTTGCTGCAGGATAAAACTCACTGATGATGTAACACAGGATGATACTTCATGATGCGTTCATGTCAAAGTTAAATATCTTCACAGGAAGGTTCCAGTGTTACCTTTAATAACTTCCCAGTTATAACAAAAATAAATCTGATCCGAAAATCAATCATGAATGACTCTGGCACTAAAAAGATGTAACGTTGACAGATTTCTACTGATGATGAAGCTTCATATCAGCTTCAGATAAACTTTTAAATCCATTTTTGTACAGGAGGAGGACTGTGGATTTCCATTGTAAGGTCATTATGAAGGATCTACTGATGGTCAGTATGAACAGAAGGAATGACTGTTGCTTTAAGACTCACTGGAAAAACTGTGAACTGGTCCTTTAAATAAAGTAAATGTTCTAACCTCTGATTGGATATTTAGAAATGTAGTTTAGTAAGAAGTTTCTGTTCTTCTCTCTGACTGAACCAATCACGTGCGTCCGTCCTTGTCAGGTGGTACAGGTGGTTTGCAGCCAGTTTTATAAAGAACTAATTTCTCTTTTCGTTACTGTTGTTCTGCTGCAGCTTCCTGCTTCCTGTCTGCACAGGAAGTGAGGATATGTTGATCAGCTTACACCGACATGTGATCAGATATCTGATCAGTTTAATATCTGATCAAACAGCAGAGATCAGCTGCTCATCTTAGAACAGTCACGTGATGCTCATGTTTATAACAACATGATATCAGAACATATTATTATTAATATTTTTACATCCAAACCACAGAGGAGACTCAGATAACGATCATGTTTTTAGCTTATTATTATTATTATTGTCATTAACTTAACTGATTCCTGCGTTTTATGAAGGTTATTAATCTGTTTTTATGTGAAGCAGGTTGAATTAATTCCACTGTCTGAACTGTGCTTTATAAATACATTTTGATTGATTGACTGTTGATGATTCCAACTTATATTAATCAATAAAATATTATATTACATCGTCTGGCTGAACAGTCTGAATCTATGTCGAACAGTTTGAAGTCATGTGCAGAATGTAAATAATGTTTATAAAGTTAATAATCTGCATCATCACAACCACAGAAACACAAAGTCAGGTCACATGACCTCCTTAAACATATGGACCAATCAGAGTGTCCGCTTGTATTTACTACAGAGCTGCAACAATTGCTCAATTAATTGTTCAACAGAAATTGGCAACTTTTGATAATCAATTAACTATTTTAGTCTTTTTTTTTTTTTTTAAAAGCAAAAATGCCAAAAATGAGCCGTTTCAGGTTCTCAGTCGTCATGATTTTATGTTTTTCTTTGTCGTTCATGACTATAAACTTCATGTCTTTGGGTTTTGGTCTGTTAGTCGCACAAAACAAGACATCTGAGGAGGCCGTGGGGAAATATAACTGATATTTTATGATATTTTATAGACAAAATGATCAATTAATCTATAGTGACAATAAGTTAAGAGGTAAAACAGGAAATGCAACAGATGAAACGTATGGATGAGGTCGGCTGACGAGTCCGTCCACACTGAAGGACACGAGGACAAGTTTCAGGTTTCAGCTTTGATTAAAGACTCTGTTAGGTCGCGACCTCGTTACTTTGTGACCTGGAAACCTCGACCTCCTCGTCCCGTAACCCCGACGGAGCCGAGGATCCTGGGAGCTGCCAGCCTGAATCACAGCCTCTGAATCGTGATGCATGGATGTGATTGGCCGCGGCTGCTTCGCTGTATGTATGTAACACTGTAAACACTCGGAGCTTTCTGAAGGAACAAAGAGGACCGTTTCCAGTCCGCCGACCCCTTTCAGGGTCCTAATGAGGAGGCGGAGCCCCAGCAGGAAACACTCGCCTCCTTTCTGCTGAGAAAGTCCAGGATCAATACAGAGAGCAGCGGTCACATGATCTCTCACACGTTACACTTGTGATGACAGTGAGGAGAAACCAAACATACCTGAGCAGGTTCGAGGGTTTCTGAGGAGTAACAGGAGCTTAAAGGAGGTTCTGAGAGTCCTTTAATGAGTTTTAGGGATTTTATGCAACGCTCAACATGCATTAGTTACTCGTTACTAGAAGAAGACAATCAAAATGTTTGATAGTGATGCTGCGGCTCACAGTTCATTTCTACCTGCCGAAGACCTTCTAGAAATCATCTAGGAGCTTTTAGCTGATCCTCCAGGCTTCCTTACTTTCACCTCAAAGCTTCAAGTTCAAACCAAGCAGCAACCTCTGGAGCTGTAAGATGAAGCCAAACACTGCAGTTCCTTAAATGACCACTAGAGGCTCCACAGGTGAGTCAATCCCCATAAACCTCCATGTTAAAATGACTTCACAGCAGAAATAAACATGTTTACAATCTGGTACAAACAACGGTTTTGGTCTCTGTAGCTAATTTCCTCTTTCATGACAACTGGACGGGGGGTGAATGTTTTTATAACTCACCCGTTTACATTTTATTAAGCCGTAAAGTTATACATAATGAAGGACATGGCTGCTTTGAGTGACAGGTCCGCCAGCCGCTAGGTGGCTTGTTTCAGCCATTCGGCCCGCCTCTTTGCCCATTTTTGATTGGCTGGGAGTTAGGCAGCGTCACGCACTGCCAAGATGGCGACGGCCGGAGCGGCTCGCTTTGAGCTTCAAAACCGCTCTTCAGAAACCAACGAGTGACGTCACGGTGACTACGTCCATGTTTTTATACAGTCTGTGGTTAACACGTGTTTTGCTACTTTTACAGCAGCGTCCAATAAGCTTCTCTAAACTTCCACACATGGTAACGCAGACAGCTGAACATACGTGATGCTGTAAACACCACATGTTCATTCATCTGCTGCTGCTGGTTTCAGTCCTTCCAGCAGATGTTGGAACCCGACTGCAGAAACATCAGTGAGGAGCTGCAACCAGTAGTCAACAGAAGGATAATCAGTCTGCTGACTAATGATTGTGTTCATATCAAAAAATGTCAGAAAATAGTGAAAAATATGGATCAATGTTTCCTAAAGACGACGTCCTCAAACGTCTTATTTTGTCCACAAATCAAAGATATTCAGTTTATTATCAGAGAGACTAAAGAAACCAGAAAATATTCACATTGAAGAAGCTGAATCAGAGAATTTGGACTTCTTCTCTTAAGAAAAATGATGTTTAAGTACCTTTTCAAGCAAAAATGCAAAATATTTGCTGGTTCCAACGTGGGAATTAGTCTCTGTAATTTGTATTTTTTGAGGTTTTGGACATTTGATGACATCAGCTTGGACTATGATGGACATTTCAGTTTTTTTATAGTTTATAGACTAAATGATCAATCAGTAAAGACAATAATCGTTAGTTGAAATGTAAAGTATGTGGAGCTCCTGTCTGTTTAAATCTCAGTGCTTGAAACTTGTTTTCCTTCCAGGTTTCCTCAGGCAGGAGTCAGCCAGGACTTAAGGTCCACACCCAGTTACAGTCAGTCCACCTTAAAACAAACAAAGTCTTTTGTTTCTGCGATTTGGACGGCGAGCTGCCAACTCCATCAAACAGTAAACGATAAGATAGAAGAGAGAAGGTAAACATGGGCAGCGTCCGGTTATCAGATGTGATCTGTTTGTGAGGAGGTTTTAATCTCAGCTGCTTCATGCAACAATAAAAAGCAGGAGGTGAGGTGAAGGTCAGCTGTCCTGCTGTGATGAAGGTGGTATCAGGTGTGTTAGTGACTATAAGGAGCTCAGACCCTCCAGATTAAAGCCGATTAGTGCAAACAAACGTCCTCTCTCTCTTCATTCAAGGAGCTTTTAATAAGTCAGATCCAGGCTGCGCTTCGTCCTGCGAGCAGACGCGACGCCTTCACACAGATTTATGAAACTGACTCTCTCTGCTATTATTATGGGATTCCTTCTGTTCCTGGTTCCAGATAAGACATCAAATAAAATGTCAGATTAGAGAGAGTCATAAACTCTGACGGTCGAGAGACATGACAGAATACATGTTGGTACCCGACCAATCACAGCTCGCCGTTTTTCACCACCTGTGTGATGTCATCAGAAGGAGGTGCCACGCACTTCCAGAACAAGAACATGAACAAACGATGGCGTCTTCATAGTTCCACCCTGCAGCACTGACAGCTTCAGCATGTTTACAGTTCAGCTGCGCTCCTATTGGTCGACGTCACGGAACCCGTGGTCGTACGCGGCGGGAGAAGGTACGACGCGCTAGTCTTTCTGTCGGTGACGTCATGAGGTGTCTAAGACGATGCTCGTCATCTGGTACATTACGATAAGATCACAAAGCATCCCATAATAACCCCAACTGAAAATCATCATCATCATCATCATCCCAGAATATAAATGATGCTATGATGCTAAAGGCAAATGCTAATGTATACTCACACATACAGTCAGATGTATGTGAACATTATCATTATTATGACTGTTTGTTTGTTTCCAGCTGCTTCTACAAATAAACATGATAAATATAAACAAACACAAAACACTAGAAAAGCTGTTCAGACATCTGAACATGTTCAAGTTATTTGTTATCTTGTGATGATCAGTTTTGTTTTCCTGCGTAAAAACGTAATAACATGTAATTAAGAGGGAGAGAGAGAGAGAGAGAGAGAGAGAGCGACAGAGAGAGAGCGACAGAGAGAGAGAGAGAGAGAGAGAGAGAGAGAGAGAGAGAGAGAGAGAGAGAGAGAGAGAGAGAGAGAGAGAGAGAGAGAGATGTTTGGATTTGGTGGTTTACAGACTCCCAAAATGCACTGCACACACCCATTTTATGAGCTATTTTAGGAGGAAATTACAGTGACCAGCACACACACACACACACACACACACACACACACACACACACACACACAGAGTGATGAAGGCCTGTGTAACATGGTTGTGACGTGATATCAGTCATCTGAAAAAAAAGGAAAAAAAGAGACAGAAAATGAAGGAGGGAGAGAAGAAAAAAAGCTGACAGTGAAGGAAACAACTCAGCGAGGAGGAGGAGGAGGAGGAGGAGGAGGAGGGAGGCCTTCGACTCCTCCTCTTCTTCCTGTGTTGCTGTTTTCCTCCCTAAACTCTGTAACTTAAAGGACACATGTATGTATTTATCTTCTACTGTTCAGGATGTTTGATCTGTTTAAGACAAACGACAGCAGCAGTTTCTGAACTTCATGTAACGTCTTCAAACAAACTCTTGAATATTTTGAGTAAATCCTCTCGAGCAGGACGAAGACGTTTGAGTCTCGCTGCACAAAGACTAAACTCAACCGTCTGAGAGCAGCTCAATAAAAAAGGAAAGTCTGATGAGCTCCAGCTGCACACAGAAGCTGTAAAAAACCTCTCAACACATCTGAGGATTCAGTGGAAACTTGTTACAGTCTGACGCACTCAGCTGTGATTCACTGTGTTTTAATTAACGGTGTTAACGAGAGGAGAGATCATCTGATCATGAACGTAGTGATGATGATGATGCTGCTGTTCTTAAAGAAGGAAGACAGAAGAGGAGAACAGCTGCAGTCTGACAGTCACACACCAGATTTATTTATCATGGAAACTTCTCTTTAACTGTGCAGCGAATACGAGTCTCAGAGGTCCAATTAATACGTTTCCATGACATCACAGGTCCAGTCAGGCTGCGTTACATCATCACGTTTCACTACAAAACCTGCAGAACTTCAGAGACTTGATGATCATCACATCCTGGACACCAGGAGACGACCTTAGTTTTTCATATCGGCTCGTTTTGTTCGAGCTCCGACATCCGACAACGACCTCGTTAACGGGCGACCAGCAGGCAGTGACGTGACAACAACGTGTCAATCAGCAGCGGTCCGGGTCTGGCTGCAGTCTGGATCTGGATCCGAGTCCACCAGAACTCCCAGCTGCTCTTCCAGAAGCAGGAAAACAACATTTAAAAACTAAAAAAATGCAAAAAGTTAAAACAAAAAAGTTAGATTTCTATTATTGGACACTACAACCTATTTCTCATATCTGTGTTCCCATAGCAACCAGGTGTAAACAAAGACACCACAAACACAAACACAGCAGTGAGTCTCTTCATAGTTTATCAGCCATCATGAAACATAAATCTGTTTCTGTAATAAAGTGAAAGCTGCAGAAACACAGTCTGGTATGTAAACACACTCTCTCCTCTCTGTGTACATGTGAGTGAGTTGCATCATTATCAATCTAATATAAATGATCCGCTGCTACTCTGTGTCTCCTAAAATACACTCCAGTGTAAACGCCGTCTGATTGGTTGTGACTTTAAAGGACCGTTCTGCTATTTTAAGATGTTATTTGTGTTTAAATTCTGCGTCTGTTCTTGTGCCAAAGTGTTCCAGTGTTTCCCCCCGAACACTTTGTTCCTGCCAGGGAGGAACAAGCTGAGAGCTCTGGAAATATTTGGCATCATTTGTGATATTTTAGGGACTAAATTACTTGAATAATCACACAATAACAAATGATCAGTGCAGCTTTAATCAAAGTTCATATTTAAAATCAGGTGAGTTATATTTGATCAGTGGAGCTGAACGAAGCTCGTCAGGTTGTTTTATTGAGTTTAACCAAGCGTCTCACACACACACACACACACACAGAGCAGGGCAGCATCCAGCCAGACGCCCCGCAGCATCATGGGAGATCTGACTCAACAGCTCCACCTGCTGGACGCAGCTGGAACAGTCTGACAGTCTGCAGCGTCTGGTTTCAATCACTCACAGATGTTACATAACAGAGTCCCAGCTGAGTCTCTCTCACACACACACACACACAAACACACACACACACACGGTACACTCCCAGTCTGAAAACACACACACACAAACAGAAACGTCCTGCGTCACAGTGACTCACACATACCAACACAGACACAAAAACGCATCATAACATCAAATATACTGCAGCTCTTCATCATCACAGAGACATTTACTGTCTGCTGAGTTCAGGGTCTGTGTGTGAAACTGAGCATCATGTTTAAAAGACGTTAAAATCAACAACACACACACACACACACACACACACACACACACACACACACACACTCAGCTGTTTGACAGTTGAGGTTTCATGTCTGACGAGTCAATCGAGTTTCAGAAGACACATGAACACAATATAAACCTCAGAAACACAGACGGACGCGATCAATACGCCGCTGTGTTGCTACACTGATGTGAAAGCTGCAACTTTTCTTCTGGATTAATCATTTTGTCTCTTTAAGTATCAGAAAATAGTGAAAATAGTGTCTTGTTGTGTCCGAACAAACATCAAAAAACCCCATAATCATTCAGTTTGCCATTAGAGCTGCAACGATTAGTCGATCAACAGAAAATTAATCACCAACTATTTGGATAATCGATAAATTGTTTTGAGTCATTTTCTAAGAAAAAATACCAAATTCTTTGATTGCAGCTTGTTAAATATTTTCTGGTTTCTTTAGTCTCTGACAGTAAACTGAAGATCTTTATTTGAGGACGTCGTCATCTTGATACACTGATCTACATTTTTCACCTTTTACTGACATTTTATGGTCAAAATGATCAATTAATTAATGAAATCATCAACAGATACTCATTATTTGCAGCTGATAACCAACTATGATAAACCAATAGATTAAATCGATTAATTTTCTGTTGAACGTCTGATTAATTGATATTTTCAGCTCTGGTTGAAATGTTAAAACATGTTCAGAGTTTAATGCAACTAAATATTAATTCACTGCAGGATTTACTTTAATAAGCTGCTGTTCTATTTATGTCTCGTTAGTTTACTTCACAAGAACTTCACTTGGAAGGTGGAGTGAAAAGCTGACCTGCAAAGAACAATAATAATAATAATAATAACAACAACAGCTTTACGGCACCTTTCATACACAGATGCAGCTCAAAGTTCTTCACAATAAAATAAATTACACACACCAAGTGCTTCACATGAAAAAGATGTAAAACATAAAAGCAAATAGAAAACATTAATGTAACATAAAGATGGAAAATAAAACTTGATAAACATTAATAAAAATAAGTTAAAATATCGGATATCGTTTCAATAACGGTGCGCATCTTCAGACTGTCTCTCCTGGAAAACATTAATAACTCAGTTGTTATGAGTTAAACCCTGCTGACCAATCACAGCGTGACGTGGGTGTAAATATCAGATCGTCAGGCTCGTCTGACGGAGTATTTTGACCCTTCAACCGGCCGTGTCGCTGCTCATCACAGGACGGACTTCCTGTCGTCTAACTCGTATTAAACGTCTATATACGCTGATGATGCACCGCTGTTTTTAACCGTCTCGCTCAGAGACAGATGTCGACTGTGATGCAGTTTTGTTGTGAAAAGAAGGTGAAGATTTAACAGTTTTATGTTGTTCAGGGTCGACTGCACATGGATGAAGAAAAAATACTGAATATCACCTCAAATCTAAGAGAAGCTTATTAATTAAAGTTTATTTATGTAATTATCTGTGTAAAGAAAATGTATTTTGGCTGATGTGTCAGATTTAAACTCTCAAATATTAATATCTGTCTCAAAAGTCCTGTATCGGTTGGGATATAATCTAAATCATCAGTCAGATAACATATTTGTATTTAAAAAATGTACCCTGTGGAGTTTTTGACCACTAGGAGCGCTGTGGAGTCTCTCTGCCTTTTAAAAATGAGTTGAACTGTTAAAACTCAGCAGACAACACTTAATAAAACCAGGAATCAATCCATCAATTTCATATGAAATGATTAGGGCTGTAGTCAACCAAAGAAAATCTTGGTCGACTAAAATCGTACATAATCTTCAACTAATCGATTAGTCGCGGGGGCGGGGGGGGGGGGGGGGATGTAACGGACTGTTTTTGTTGCTAACTTTGGAGCTAACCTCTTCACTTTTCCAGCATTTGGGGAAACAACAGACGTGACTTTTTAGCATTTATTAACTGACACACTGTAGTCTGTGCTGTACATTTACTGCCAGACCGACAACTTACTACTAACGTCTTCCTCTTTCCCGCTCGGTACGCAAACATACTCCTTAACGGAGCCACGCGACTAGTGGTTTCCCAGGCAACGACAGACGGGGTGTTTTGAATACACCCCCGTTGTTTTCACAGGTAATTTGTTAGTCTGTCCCTCCCGCCGCAGGAAATAATGGATTAATCCTGGAAAGCTGTTGATGTAGCACTTTAATCCTTATGAAAATAACACGGAGATTATTCAACCAATGAGAATTTAGTCGGGCGAGAGCATATCGACCAGCAGACTACAGCCCTAGAGATGTGAAAGTGATTTCCAGTCAACTGTCTTAAACTTTGAACAACCTGCTTTTGTTTCAGAGTTTTAACTGTTTTGATTGTTATGATGGGAAGTCAACAGATAGATTTTAGGACTAATAGAAGGATTTCAGGACACAATGATTATCATAATATATAGTTTTACCTACAATAATGATACCAGCACATCTCGAACTGTGCACACATTATTCATCATTATGCTGATTGACAGATGAACACAGTAAACGTCTCTACATTATGTGGTCAAATGTTTGCAGCAAAGCCTCAACTTGTTTGTCATTTTGTGGTTTTAAACAAAACAAAAAACCTCATCAACAAAAACAGAAGCCTCTTTCCATTCAGACGACCTCTCTGATATCTTTGACATCTGTTTCACTTTCACCTCCTCAATCTGCAGCTTTTCCCACAACTTCACAGCTCTTCCTCTTCGTCCTCGCTTCGCTCCGTCCTGCAGGAACTCTGAAGGCTTGAATCTGATTACGAAGCAGTAAAATCACATTTCCTCACATAAGACTAAACCTCACGCTGCTGCATTCCTGTCTCATCAGTTTTACACAACATGTGAACTCCTGACTGACATCTGCAACGTAAACAAAACTGCACACAAGCAAATGAATGTTGGACTGTTTTCTTGTGATAAAAAAAGAAAAAACAGTGACTCGTTATTAAGAAGAAAACATTATCTAATCTATCAGCAGCTCTGACACGGTGCTGCAGTAACATAATGGAGCCGACCCTGAACTCCAGCTCTCAGCAAACACTCAGTTAATCTTTAATGGCCTCTGAGTGGCTGCAGCTCAATGAATGAAGCCGTTTCTCAGGCTGACTGACTGCTGCTGGTATGTGTTTGTTCCAGAGACAGAGTGTCCTTTTACCATGTAAAGCTCAAACTACTGCAGGAATCTCAGCTCGGACAAAAACACAGAGAGAGAGAGGCGGGAAGTTAGAAAGTCCTGTACCAGTCTAAAACCGAGACTTTCTGAAAATGACTAAATCTGACCAACACAGAACATGATGCGGAGGCCTATTAAACATAACTATACACACACACAGTGCATTCAACTAGCACGTCATTTTAAGCGCTGTGATTGGACGTTTCTTGCCGAAAAGCACTTTGGGAGTCGTAGTTTAACTAAGTTTATAGAAGAACCAAATACTTTTTATTTTCTATCTTCATCTTTTGTTCTGATGATTCAACAAGACAGTTTTATGTTGGTCAATGAGAGAAATTAAAGGGGATTAATTAAGGAGGCAGCCGGAGCACTGACCCCGCCCACAAGTTCCCGCTCGGCCCGTCATAGACGTCACATTGTGATGATGTCACAGGCTTTAAAAATTGCTTTTCTAGGCTCGAGGAAAGTTTTACAATATAAAGATTTCTTCACTGCAATACCGCGAGTGACCACTAGGGAAAACACTGGCAGCGAGGCTGAGTGGCGGCGCCGTATCCAGCTCTGTTTAGACGTCCATGCTGGAATTAGCACCACCTGAGATAACTCCTCCCATTTCACTAAGCCCCTCCCCCCTTCGTTACTGTCGCTACACCTGTCAAATTTCCATATATGCAGTTTACAATGACAAAAAAATAGATTTTCAAAAAGGAAAAAAAAGACAAATTTCTATTGTTTGAACTCTAAAATCTCTTCAAAACAAAAAGATTATACGTGCAGTTAATCTTCACTGTTTACCAAGCAGGCAGCTCTGAGTCTGAGGAGTGAAACCAACGAGGAAGTGACTTCAACCTGCGTTCTCTCTAACGGCCAGCAGGGGGCGACTCCACCGGCTCCATGAAGAAGTCTGATTCTATTAAAATGATCCTACTGCTCACTGGATTTATTTCCTCTGTAAACACTTTCCTGATGAGTTTATGATCCATTTATGGTCCCATTTATAGTAAAATAAATGATAAAGCAGGGTAGGCTTTAAGGCACGGCAACGTTGTTGATTGACAGGTCGTTACCACGGCGACAACGTTGATTATGTAATGTAACCATGGCGTAACCCTACATTCACAGAGTACAGGCGTAGCTGCTGCTATTTCACAGTGTTTTCAGTTCAAAGTTAATTGTAACATTCTGGTTGAATAAAAAAGTTTTGTTCAGCGTTTGATCCTCTAAAAGGAGTCGGATGTTCATTTTGTTTCCATTGAGTACATTAAATTTAAATGATTTTAAGCTTATTTTTCACTAGCCAAAATTAGCATTAGCATTATCACAGTTAACCACAGACTGTAAACGCACCGTGCTAACTAAGCTAGCAGCTACCAGCTAGCGTTAGGGTCACTTCTGGCTCCAAAAATCCAAGATGGCGACGATATAAATGACAAACTGGAGGCTTCGAAACAGGAGTCCACAAACCAGCGGGTGACGTCACGGCTGCAACGTCCATTATTTATTTATTTATTTATTTACAGTCTATGATGTTTACTTCTTTCTACAGTAGTTAGCACACAAGCTAACAAGGCTATCAAAAACTATCCTACTGACGCTGGCATCAGCTGTCACGCAGGTCGTCCGCTGAGTCTCTGCAGCGTTGTAGCCTGCTAGCTTAGCCGCTGTTTTACTTGTCGTTAGCCGCTAGCCGCTAGCAGTGCGTCTGCTTCTGGCTGCTAATATCATCCCTGCTGGCTGCACATTAGTTTGTTTCGATGTTTTACAACAGAAATTTGTACATTTCCTCTAAAACAGCAACAATTTTTTGATTAATGGAGACAGAAAATGAATTGGCAACTATTTTGATGATGATTAATCACTTTGAGCCATTTTTAAAGAAAAAAAATGCAGTTTTGCAAGTTTTAGCTTTACTACATTTAAAATCATCGTCACATTTTTGTTTTAACCCTTTTCTACTTCTCATCATATATAACAGTAACTGAATATCATGAAGTTTTAAACTGTTGAAGACAGTATATCAGTATTTTAAATCTTTATTTATAATTGTTAAAGTTTTTCATGTTGTTACGGTTTCAACAACCAGACGACTTCCACGTCAGTGAAGTATGTGATGATGACTTCCTCAGTGATGTGGCTGCTGCTTCTCATCGGTGATAGAAGAAGAAAAAAAAAAAACGCTGCAGACGAAACTGAGTTTATTTATAGAAAACGTTGTGCTGGAGCGGTCAGTCGCTGCAGACACACCCTGCAGGCCGCCCGCCTCCTCAACCAAACACACTGATGTTACAGTCATCATCACTGCAGTGATTCAGCCACAACACTGCACACACACACACACACGCACACACACACACACACACACAGGAAACCAGGGAGTGTGTCTGCATCCCAGATGTCCTCACAACGACAGGAAAAAGACATAAATCGAGCAGCGTGGGGACGTTCAGCTGCTCCTCGCTGCTTTAAAGTTCAGTCTTTGGTTTTAAGGTGAAAACTAGTTCAGAGTTCAGTCTGTTTATCAAAATAATTGATTAGTTGAATAGTTAATTGAATCATTGTGGCTCTACGACCCACTGTCATATGAAAAACAGCAAATCACATTTAAGAAGCTGAAACACCTGAATTATTTCTTTAAAACTGACTGAAATCATTGATAATCAAAATAGTTGCTGCAGCTCTTCATATATAAACAATTATGTTTATTTATTTGTTTGTTTAATATTTCCTTCTTGCGGTTCCTTCAGATGAAGTTGGATGTTTGTTCTTCTCTGTGCAGTGAAGGAGGAAAGTTTAAATCAACACCTGAACGCACCTGCAGGATTTATGACATCACAACTAGTCTGGAGCCAATCGTGATCCAGTGTGTAACTGACACAGGTGTGATGTCACAGTCACAAACACTGATGATGGACGTTACAGTGAAGCAGTAAATATATTTGCATATTAATAAACTAGAGTTGTTAATGAGGAAGAGGAGACGTTACTTTAGGATTTTAATAAGATTATTTAACTTTTTTGTGGAAAAACTATCAGACATTATTATTCAAAGTATTTTATGTCCATCTATAAACATGTCCGGAGAGAATCTTTACTCATCATCATCATCATCATCATCATCATCACTGCAGCAGGGTTTGATTATTGATCCACAAACAATCAGTGATTATTTTATGAATACATGAATATTTTCTGCTTCTAAATGTGATTTTATTGAGTTTTAGACTGTTGGTGAAAAAACAACAAGCAGCTGAAATATATATTGATACGGTTCAGCCCTGAAATCATCACACACATAGAGACAGACACACACACACACTGAAATACACACACACACACACACTCACATAGAGACAGACACACACACTGAAATACACACACACTCACACACACAGACACACACACACACAGAGAGACAAACACACACACACACACTCACACACTCACACATACAGAGACAGACAGACTCACACAAACACGTGTGTGAGTCTGTCTGTCTCTGTATGTGTGAGTGTGTGAGTGTGTTAGTGTTTGTGTGTCTCTATGTGTGTGTATTTCAGTGTGTGTATTTCAGTGTGTGTGTGTGTATTTCAGTGTGTTTATGTGTGTCTATGTGTGTATTTCAGAGTGTGTGTGTGTGTGTATTTCAGTGTGTGTGTGTATTTCAGAGTGTGTGTATTTCAGAGTGTGTGTGTGTGTGTGTATTTCAGAGTGTGTGTGTATTTCAGAGTGTGTGTGTATTTCAGAGTGTGTGTGTGTGTGTGTGTGTGTGTGTGTATGTGTGTCTCTATGTGTGTATTTCAGTGTGTATGTGAGTATTTCAGTGTGTGTGTGTATGTGTGTCTCTATGTGTGTGTGTGTGTGTGTGTATTTCAGTGTGTGTGTGTGTGTCTCTATGTGTGTGTGAGTGTGTGTGAGTGTGTGTGTGTGTCTCTATGTGTGTGTGAGTGTGTGTGAGTGTGTGTGTGTGTCTCTATGTGTGTGTGAGTGTGTGTGTGTGTGTGTGTGTGTGTGAGTGTGTGTTGACCAGGTGAGCTCGTGTCTCTTTTGTTAAACCCGCCGCGGAGAGAAAAGAGCTTTGAATCGGTGGAAACTGCTGGACGTCCGCATGAAAAGAGAAACGCACACATTGAACCACAGTGAGGTGAATCAGATCTGCACTGTGTGACACTTTTAACAGCTGGTTCATTTGAAGGACAAACAGCTAAACAACACGACAGGGACCGTCAGTCCAGCGTCCCCACAAACCACCGCAGCCAAAGACGGAAGGAATAAAAAGTTCCAAGACACCAAACTTTTCCTTACCTCTGGTCCACAGCAGCGACTCCTCTCCCTCCTCTTCCTCTCCCTCTTTCCGCCGTTTCCTCGCGGTAAATTCCTCCCAGTGTCACTCGGGTAAACAGTTCACTTGTGAAAAGGTGAATTAAAAGTTAAACGTGGCTGTAGCGGTGGTTAATGTCCAGTTTTCCAGCGGTGGAGGCTCCGTCTGTCGCCCCGCTGCTCTGCTTGCTCTGCGCCGCTGTCTGTGCTGCCTTCACGGGCTGTCGGACATGTGAGAACGGGCGCGCATGGGCGAGGAAAACACGTAGTGAATTTATTGGGATGAGGGCGGGACGCATTTGTGGGATGGATCATTAGGACCACATGAAAGTAATGTTCCAGGATTCAAAACAAGGGAAAACTGGAGACTTTTTTCACTGATATGACATCAATTATTATTTCTTTTATGCATAAATAGAAACTCTTGAATGATAACAAGAATTCTTATCCCATAACATCCTCATAACCAGTCATAGAAGAAGTACTCAGATCCTTTACTTAAGTAAAAGTACTAATACAGCAATGTAAAATCCTACTACAGTAAAAGTACATAAGTATTATGAGCTTGATGTAGTTAAAGTATTGCAGTAAAAATACATAAGTATTATGAGCTTGATGTAGTTAAAGTATTGCAGTAAAAGTACATAAGTATTATGAGCTTGATGTAGTTAAAGTATTGCAGTAAAAGTAGTGGTTTGATCCCTCTGACTGATATATTATTATATATGACATCATTAGATTATTAATAGTGAAGCATCAGTGTTAGAGCAGCATGTTACTGTTGTAGCTGCTGGAGGTGGAGCTAGTTTACACTACTTTATATACAGTTAGCTAGTTTAGTCCAGTGGTTCCCAACCTAGGGGTCGGGCCCCTCCAAAGGGTCAGCAGATAAATGTGAGGGGTGGTGAGATGATTAATGGGAGAGGAAAGAAGAAAAAACAAAGTTCTGATACACAAATCTGTTTTCAGTTTTTGGACTTTTTCTCTAATCTTTGATTTTTGCTGAAATATTGGATCATTTGAACATTTATTGAAATGAAAGCATGTGAGAAGTTTAGAGGGAAAAATCACTATTTGGTGGAGCTGTTAACAACTCATAGACATGTGAAATGTGACCCCGACTACACACTGCTTTTTGTAAGACGTCAAAAGACAAAAAGGTTGGAAACCACTGGTTTCATCTTTAACAATGTGTTGTATTTTAAAAGCTTGTTATATTATCCATTGTGTCAAATCTTCATCTGAAAAGTAACTAAAGCTGTTAAATAAATGTAGTGGAGTAGAAAGTACAATATTTCCCTCTGAAATGTAGAAAGTAGCATCACATGGAAATACTCAAGTAAAGTACAAGTACCTCAAAACTGTATTTAACTACAGTACTTGAGTAAATGTAAGTTACTTTCCACCACTGTGATGAAAAGACTTCAGCAATCTGCAAACTGTCACTGTACCAACTGTTGATCATGAAGAAATAGTTCCAGATACGACGTGTTAGTGAGCTTTAGTTGGTGCTGGGTGTGTCTTTTAAAAGTTTGGACAGAGTCAGGTTAGATGTTTCCGCTGCTTCCGGTCTTAATGCTAAACTAGGATTAGCATTTTATGCTGTTAAATGGCTGACGTGTAGTTGAGCAGCATGCAGATTATATAGATTTGAGTGGTTTTAGTGGACGGTGCTTTCTCAACAAAGGCTCACAGCTGGAACAAGAGAAAAAACAACAAAACAACTAATGAATACTTAAAAAAAACATTTTACAACAAAAAAAATCTGAACTCTGATTACAGATTTCTTCCTAAAAGCTTCAAAGGGATCCGTGTACTGCTTTGCAGGGAAGGAAGTTGGAGTTTACGAGGGTACCCTAAAGGCAGCATCACCTCCGGTTCAAACAGATGAAAGTGGAGCTGAAACACTAATCACATGAAACACATCAAAACCTCCGTTTGATTCAGTTCAGCTCAAACAGTGAAGCAGTTTAACGACTTCAGAGTAACAAGAGTTGATTCACAGATTCGTTATAATAAAAGTGTTTCACTCGTCAGTGTTGTGACCTTCAGACAACAGCTACAGTGTTTGGTTGTGGGAGCGTTTTCTGGGATAACAGTCCCTCAAAATACTGTAACTCTAAATACTGTAAGACTTTAGTGAGGAAACAATAAACAAACCTGCTTCCATGTGAGAGCAAAAAAAAGAATGATTGTCATGACTGTAAATAAAGAAAATGCAAAACTTATCTTGTGTCTTTTATGTCAAATTTAACACAACAGTAATTATTTAGAGGTGAGAGAAAAGCTGCAGTTCATGTTCTTAAAAATATTATTTCATTAAAACAGGTAGAATACATGAGACCAGTTCCATTACAAATCATGTTATTTACAAACTATAGTAGAAATACATCAAATCTTCATTATATCGGCATTCAGAGTGAAATTCCAGCAGTTATTTAGTGTCACGTTTCTTCTTCTACTCTCTCAGAGCGCAGTGTGACGATGCTTCCTGTGTCCAGCAGCAGCTTTCAGCTCTGCATTGTTTCTGTTTTCCCGCCTTTTCTTGTTTTCAGTCTTTCCTCTTCAGCTCTGGCCGACACAATGAGTTTCCTCTGCTTCCTGAAGTTTTTCCTGCCACACACACACACACACACACACACACACACACACACACACACACACACACAAACACACACACTTAGTATTTCTATATATGGTCGGCACTACATTTCTCCCAGCAGCTCTATATTTCCTCATCAGAAAGCTCGGCGGCGCCCTCTAGCAGCAGTCAGTATAAACAAGTAAAAGTGACTGGAGGTGAACGAGGCCGTGTGGCTAAAATGAGAACATACATATTTCTAATCACAATATTATATTTCTGTCACATATTTTGGAGAACATTCTGTGCAAATTTACCAAAATAACACAGTTAGCGCAGCGGCTAACCAATGCTAATTGGAAAAGTAATTTCATTTGAGCTTTGACAGGTATGTTCTTTTTGTTAATATCTATCTAATATTTGCTAGTATTTGTTTAAATCTTGGTAACACTTTAAGTTTATACTGATTTCCTGGAGTCAGTTGCAGATATTTAACGGTTAATTTCAGGATATTTTACAGGTTGCGATTTGGTACAAATTATAAGAAAAAAAGAGAAAAGTGTAAAGTTGGTTTAGTTGCTAAGTGCTGATTCGTCATATATGGTTTCATACGTAGTTGTTAGTTTGCAAAAATTCTGATTACATTAGACTCTTAACTCTTTAACTGACAGGAAATAATCAGTTTTCAGTGTGTAGTTTTGTGTGTCAAACTACATCTTAGTATTTTAGGTTGTTTCTTAAAAACTCGATAATGAGCACGTTTCCCAAAACCCTTTCAAAGAAATTAACAGTTACACAGAAGCTACTTTGAGGAAATTATATTTAAAAAACCTAATATGCTAATATGTAGTTTTACATACAAAATTACACACTGGAAGTATTTTCTGTTGGTTAAAGGGTTCAGATTTTTTGAAGTGAGGTTGTATGAGGTACTTATGTTTTACCTGCAGTAGATTTGAGTCGGCACGTTGGGGAAGCAGACAAGAGAAACTAAGAACTGTGTTACAGTGTAATGTAATGAGTGGGAGTTACAAACTAAACCAACTTAACAGTTTTTTCTGTTTTTTCTTACAATTTGTACTAAATTGCACCACCGTCTCTTTAAAATGCCCTAAAAATTAACCATTAAATACCTGCAAATTGATTCCAGGAAATTAGTATAAAATTAAGAGACTTTTAAAATAAATTGTTACCTTTATCTTTAACTACTCATCTAAGATAACCAGCACAAAGGCCTTTTAAACAAGCTAGATAACATTTGCTGCTGCTCATTTCATGCTCACATGACTGCGTGTCACCATGGTTACCAAATGATGATTATATCTATTAGAAGATAAATTCCTTGACTGTTTTGTGTCTGTGTGTGTGTGTGTGTGTGTGTGTGTGTGTGTGTAACTGATACTTTTCACTTACTTTTTAATGAGGAACTGCCAAAATAAATTTAGCTTAACTGCTCTTCTCTGATTGATTGATCAGGGAAAATCCTCACACTCGTGCTGATGAGCATACACGTCACCATGGTTACCAAATGATCTTGTGTTATTTTATAGATCACTTATACCGATCACTTCTTCCTTTTTAAGGTCGTTTTTAAATCTCTAGTGTGTTTGTTCTGGTCTGGTTGGTAAACTAGCTTCAGTTTCTTTTCACAAGCCGACCAAAACGCATCATTAAAGCCAGGTGAGAACATTCTCTCATCTCATTGGTCAGATGTGTCTGGCGAGGGAGCGAGAATGTAAACACAGGAGGAAGGTCCTGAAGAAGCTCCAATCTACCCAAATATCAAGTAGACAACGTGCTTGGTTGTTAGTCCAGGTCAGACCTCCATCATTCTCCTGCTAGCTGCTAGCTGCTAGCTGCTGCTCCTGGCCATTGGAGTCGTTTAGCTCAAACATGCAGCCTTGTAGTCGGTCAGATGGAGGTCAGGTCACGTTCCCACCCAGGATGAACTGAAATCACTTCCTGTAAAGGTTGTTTTGGTCCGAGAGTTCAGATCTGCACCAACGAATCGAACCAGAGTCATATTCAACCAGGATGAACTACACTGGGAGGGAAAACGCTCTAACTGGTGCCGTTGTTTAGTCCACACAGTTCGATTGACAGCTTTTACTCCAACCTGAACAAACACTCACAGCGATGAGCCCAAATGACCTGGAAACTAGTGGAGTAAAATCATTAAAAAGCATTAGAGCTCAGCTTGAGTTAGACAGTTATTGACAGCGGAAACAGGAAATAGATAACGACCAATCACAGCCAGATGTGGCAGAAAAATACAATGTTCTTCACACATCATGATCATCATCAGATCGATCAGGAAGCACTACAGAGCTGTAAGTTCATTTAATCATCTGACAGATATGTTTAGTATCAGTAAAAATATACAAAACATGAAGACTTCTACTGTACATCATCACTTTTAAACATGTTGTGTCTTAAATATAATCAGTGTTTCAGCTCAGTGAGTCTGTGGCTGTGCTGAGGAGCATCAACGCTGCAGAAGCTAAGAACTCTGGGAAATTTAGTTACATAAACATATAGCCAAGGATTGTTATTGTCACACAACAGACACCTTTTATTTACTTGTAGCAGCCATTTCTTGCCCCTTTTTCATTGAGTTTCCTCAAACGAGTGGAACAGCGCCCCTCTGGGTTGTAACAGCCGGTAAATGTCAGTCAGTCTGTGTGGTCAAAGACGGTACTGCACCTTTACTCAGGGATTTCCCAACTTCCTCTGACTTTTGAGATTTTTAGATTCCCATAATCTTCACAACCCTAAATTTTAGAGCTCACAAATTTTCATGTGAATCTGATCATTAAAGGAAATTTGCCTCATTTGCCTTATTTCATTTCTGCTTGTTCCTCCGATGATGAGGGATGATTTTCTTTGTGCTTCTACACTGAAGTCTTTTATGACACTGCGAACAAATATCAGAACCAGCTCAGGTCATATTACTACAAATGTGTAGTTCTCATTTGTTTTCTGCTTCACAATAGTTCAATTTACTGGATATATTTCTTGTAGGTCTGATTAAAGGACACATATTCTGCAAATTTTCAGCTCTATATTTATATTCTGAGGCTCTACTGGAATATCTTTGCATGATTTCCAGTTAAAAACTCCTTATTGATCTTCTACTGGTCCTTTATGCAGCCCCTCAGTTCAGCCTCTGTCTGAAACAGGCCGTTTTAGCTCCTGTCTCTTTAAGGCCCCGCCTCCTGATGAGCCCGCTCTGCTCTGATTGGTCAGCTTCAGGAAGCTTCCTCCGGCTCCGGAGGCTACGTAAACAAACTATAGTAGCAGGATTTCACTTCTTTTTCTCCTTCTTTACTCCAAATGTCAACTTCTGGACATGTGACGAGCTGTCATCTCGTCTCGAAAGTAAAAAAGCAAACAAACTGGAACTTTGACCATGTTTAACATCCAACATCAGAACAGGAAATACATGAAAATACATCGTACAACTCTTCTCTAATACATCTCGCTTTACTCACCAAATGTGTTTGACTAACTTGACTTAAAACAACATCAGACACAAGACAAAGAGTCTGTTGTCTTTCAGCAAGAGACACATTTTAATGATCTATCGTCGTTATTTACATTCAGTCACATGTCACTGAAACTATATTTCGATTGGAGCCATAATTACATCATTTCCTTTTTCCCTTAAAAGCTATTTTAGGGTGAACAAAACTAAAACTATTTCTGCACATTATAAGATATTTTAATAATAACTTGGTTTATAAAATGATGAATTTACAACCAAATATTCATAAATGCAAATGATTCATATGTAAAAAAAAAAACACACACTGCTGCCAGTAGAGATGTCTCATGTTCAGTCAGCGTCTGCCGTGAAGTAAACTTATAAACTGTGGTTTGACTGGTCTGTACAGTCTGAATATGTATATAATATATCTGTCAAACACTTGAAGGGTTACATGCAGAGATTTTTTACCGAATTGGCCTGAATATATAATGACCTCCCTGTTTTCCATCAAACAACACACTTTGACACTCGTCCAGCTGAGATATTATTAATCCAAGCAGAAGAGAGTCTTCATCCTTCTGTTACAGCAGAAGATAAATCACAACATTAGTGTATCACTGATCGTCGTGTCTGTCCGAGCTCCTCATCCTCTCTCACAGCAGTAATTCTTGCTCAACTGTTTGACAGATGATTCAAAACTGTATTTATCAAAGCTCCTCAAACTAGGAAATCACTCGTAACCGGTCTGTCCCGTCCTCACCTGGAGATGTTCCATGAGAGGAGAGATGTTTTATGAATGTTTGATGAGAATAAGCTTATTGAAAGATGCAACATGTGCAATATATGCTGCAATATTATAGGGATTGTAAAACGACGTGGTTGAATGGCCCACCTACTATTTTAATTGACTTAATAGGCTGCATTTATTTTTTAACCCATGTGAGTAGCTTTGTTTACAGTCTATGGAGGCTAAATGACGCGTATATATCTACTAACAGTAATGTCTCATCCTCTCCTCTTCAATCTTAAGTGTTTTTTGTCCTGCGTTAACTTTTAGGACGATTCCTTGTAGTGATTCTGGGAAGTTTGATAAATACGGATCCAGATCTCGTCTTGCCTTTCTCAAATGTGATTTCCAGAATAAAACATTGTTGTATATTCAGGCTAATACGGTATTTCATTTTCAGTTTTGTCTTATGAGACGACATAAATAAAAACTAATAGCGCTGGCAGTGATAACTCTTCATCCTTTATATTATTTTAAAGGTAAAAGCTTTTAAAAGTGGACTGACAGCTGATCCAGCTGCGCCGTCGTCGTCATCAGGTGATGGTTCAGAGGAAAAGGACGTCTCATCACTCTTCGTTTCCTTTCCTCACATCTTTTCCTCGTGTCTTCAGCTGGAGGAACTATGATGTGAGAAAAAGATGCAAGTGAGGCAGACGAGAAGCTGCCACTGCAAAAAAAAAAAAGGAGGAGGAGGATGTTTCACAGCGTGGTGAAGGAGGAAGAAGAGAAGAAGAAACAGAGGGAGGAGTCTGTACACCCACAGGAGCAGGACAGAGAACCAGAATGCACTGGGGTTGTTGTCTCTCCACCTGCACGAAACCCTTGTCCCTTCTCTGGAGGTCATTGAAAGGCATTCTGGGACTCGTTCACTGTAGAAGAAGATGAGGCAGGTTGAAGAAGAGTAAAATCTGTCCTGTGAGGACGGCAGCTTCCTGTCAAATCATTTCTTCGCTGCGTCTCCCTTCTTCTCTTCTCCGTCTTCCTCCTCAGGTGCGACCTCCACGGTGAGAAACTCCTCCCCTTCCACTCGCGGCGTCATTCTGATGACGACCGAGCTGTCGGCGGTCTCTGCCACTGTGTCGTTGTCGTCATGGACCACGGTGTGCGGGATCGGAGAGCGGCGGTGCATCGGAGAGGGAGGAGGGAGCGGGGAGATGGAAGGGGGACCCTGCGAGGGAGGAAGAAATAATGAAATATCAATATTTTCTGTGTTTCTGGGATTGGAGCTTGTTGCTCTTTGGGGTATTTTTTTTTTTATGTCAACTCATCTCCACAGATCTGATCAGGTCACGTGACCTCCTCAAATATGTGGATGTGTGGTCCTCACTTTGTGGCTGTGTGAACCAACTGGGACCGAGACTTCTGACGTGTGTTTACTAAAGCAGCAATAGAAGACACAGATAGACGTTAAGAGACAAAACAAGAAGTGCAACAAATAAAAAAATTAGGTCAATAGAGAGCTGAAGTGAAACCGTTCCAGAAGTAGTAAAACCTCAATAAAACTCATTAACATTTGTAACTTGTGTTTACAAGATAAAAAAATATTATCTTCTGGGACTTCAGGAGCTCTGTAATTTGTGTCTGATATGGTTTTTTTGACAAAAAAGTTCAGTTAAGTTGTTAAAAATCCTGAAACCATCATCTCCTCCTTCTGTTTCATGTAAACATCCAGAATCTAGAAATATATTTTACATTTCTAAAGTTTTCCTGCTGGACACCAGATGTTTCCTCCTTCACTGTAAAGTTCATTCTCAGTGTTTGTTCACTGGAGGCTTCAAGTTGCATACTGGACCATGATTGGCTACGACCTACTTGTGATGTCACAAATTATGCTCAACATGTTTTTGAGTTCAGCAGCAGTTTTGCTCAGATCTTATTTAGCAGCACTTTAAATAAATCAAATCAACTGCGGTTCATTGCTGGTCTGAATCAGTGGATCAGTTGATAAACTCTCCTCTCATTGGTCAGATGTGTCTGAGGCGGGAGCGAGAACATTAACACAAGAAGAAGGTCCTGAAGAAGCTCCTATTTGCCCAAATATCAAGAGGACGTGTTTGGTTGTTAGTCCAGGTCAGACCTCCTGGCTACAGCAGCCGTTTAGCTCAAACTTGCAGCCTCGTAGTCGGTCAGATGGAGGTCGGATCATGTTCCCACCACAAATAAACCGAGACCGCTTCCTCTAAAGGGTCTCTGTGCGGTTGTTGAGTTCAGATCTGCCCAAATGAATCAACCAAGGAGGAAAACCGACCAGAGTCCCGTTCAAGAGTAAACAGGTCTGAAAACAACCTTACTGCATTAAATTAGAAAATTGTAGACATTAACTTGCGATAATTAAATAATAAATATTCCTCATTGTTTGCATATTACAATTATGTTAGCAAGTTTACTTTTTAGCAGTCTTCTTCTTCTTCGTCTTTTCCTAAAGCATCACTACGTCTCTCTGTGTGTTATCAGCTGTCTATCAGTGAAGTAGCGTAAAACTATCAGCCGGAATCATAAGTTTACAGAAGTGAAGCTGAAGGCCGATGGTGTCGTACCTCTGCACCGTCATCAGATGGTTTGTAGGTCTTCTTCAGCTTGGAGAAGGTTCCCTCTATTCCCGCCTGCTCAGTCACCTTCAGCGCTGCCTTGAACATTTTGGGAGTGTCCGGTCTGGGTGGGATGACCTCCACCGCCTCTTTACCCTCCTTCTCATCTGGTTTCTTGTCCTTTGTCACCATCATCCTGCACAGACAAAAAAGGAAAACACGTTCAGGACAAACATCCAAACTGTTTCTGCTGCTGAGTCCAAAAAATCCTTCCAAAATTCCACCTTAAAAGAATAATTAAACAAGACAGATAATTTTCTTCAATCTGCTGCTGCAAACACAACCTTTAAAATCTCGGACGTTCATACCAACACCTGCAGCACCTCCAGCACACCCAGCCGTTCTGCTGCAGCAACATGTTCTGACTGAGGAGCTCAGGAGAGAACATGAAGCTGAGCAGGAGGAGGAGGAGGAGGATCACGCCGCTGATCTGACCCCGTTCTCTGGCTGTCTGCACCCAGGAAGTATAATCGACCTGAGAGAGATTAGAGCCGAGTCTAATCCTGTTCAGGACAGGAGAGAGCTCAGACGGGACAGGTCGAAGGAGAGTAGAGCAGGCGGTTCCGACACCACACAAAACTAATTAGGGACCGAGCCCTAAGGACGAGGACCATATTGTTTTTCGTGTGTTTGTTTGCTTGTTTGTTTGTTTGTTTCTTTCTTTATTATTACGCCACTTAAACCCTTAATTTGACCCCCTAAACATGCTCAAAAACTCACCAAATTTGGCACGCACATCAGGTCTGGGTAAGAATGTACAAATTAACCCCTTAAGTGCCAAAATGTGCTCTCTAGCGCCACCTATGTAACAAAATGGCCACCACAGTCCGTAGGAATGTCGTAGAGACATCAAACCAAACTCAATTATTCATCTCATAAAGACCTACAAATCACATGCTGACACCCCTGACCTAAATCCAATAGGAAGTCCGTAATCAGCCTTTCAAAATAAGACTTTGCCCCAATTTTGGACCCCAAACAAATGCCATCTCCTCCAAGGGTGTTAATGGTATCGGCTTCAAACTTTAATAGATGACTTATGACACTGTGCTGAAAAAAAGTTGTTAAAAACTTTGTAATAACTCGAACGGTTTGGATTTTATAAGCCCTGAAAGTTGCAGTGCCAAATCACACCTTACAATGTCAAACAATGGGAGGTATGAACTTTGTGTCAAACAGAGGCTGCTGACGTCTAAACTATAAGTCTGACCACTTTCAAACCTGTATCAATAGATTCACCACAAAATTTCCTACTAAAATATGATTTTTTTATATTTTATTTATATGATTTATGAGGATATTTCACAAAAAGTGTACTCTAAAATCCTCCTCTCCAACTGCTCCTGGTGATGTCACTCCCTCAGTGCTGTGAAACATTCTGCAATACACACTCATTATAAAATCACAGGAGGAGCAAGAAAAGACTTTAAAACTCACACTCTAATATCTCAAAAACAGTAAAAGATAGAAAACACATGTAAATTCAATATTTGTAGGTCAAAGTCTCGTGACTCATTTAAAATTCAAATGAAGTTTGTATCTAAAACTATGTGGAAGCAGTAAATGTTCAAAAAGGTGTGGGTTCGCTCACACTCTCCATTCAAATATATGAGTATTTTTCTGTGTCCAGCTGCAGTTACTTATTGTCTCTACACACCTGACAGTACACATGTCAATCAAACTTTCAAAATAAAAGCACACCACACTTGTAAGAAATATCCCTCAGTTTTAAAAAGCAAAATGTTCTGATCCCGACGGGCCAGAGTGCGAGGTCCCGACCAACGCTGCTTGCAGCTTTAATTCATTTATTTATGTTTTTAGGCTTAAAAGTGGTAATTATTCATTCATTAATGGAGATGTTTCCACTTTATTTCAACGACATTATTGGATGAAATTCAAGAATCAATTCATGAAACAATATAAATGTTGTGAGAAGCTGCTGCACTGGTTTGATCCTCATGTTAAATTTATAATTAATTAATGGTAAATTTATTGAAATATAGTTTTTTAAGGCTTAAATTAGCTCTCAGAATCGTTTAAATATTAATACATATGTTCATTGATGTTTAAACAAATGTGTAGTAGATTGAAAATGTGCTGCCAGAGTTTCCAATGCTGTGACTAACTTTGGTCACCAGATGGCAGCGTTGAGTAAAATTAATTTTACACCACCAAGTGCATCCTGGTCTTTGTTTCTGGTTTCATTGAGCAGGGTGGACGACGCTGTGAGTCTGTTGTGGAAAGTAGTTGGTAAATATGCACATATCTGGTTAAAATATGCATGTATAAGAACTCTTCAGAAGTTATGTGAGTGTTTTAATGTCCTGGAATTGCGGTGCGAGCAGTCGACCACACTGTGTTTTCATGTGTGTAAAGTGCATGAAGTGTCAACCGCGCTATTGTAGTTTGTTATTAATTAAATGGTGCAGAGTTTAATTTAATTTGAACTCTGTTTTGATGTAGATGACGGTAGTGTATATATATATGTATATATACTGTATTTTACTTTGCTTCTGTTCTGTTTTTCATTTTTTTCAAAGACTGTAAAGAAGGTGAAAGCAGTTTACACTCAGTTTACAGAAGTAGGCTGATGCCCTCCTCAGCTTCATGAAGCAGTTTGGGGTTGTGGACTCTTACTTGGCCTTCTTGCGGAGGAGTTTCTGGGACTCTGGGTAGTGGACCAGGATCTCCGCCAGGTCCTTCTTATCCAGGATGAAGAGGTTGGCGAATCCGTGTGCCTTCACGTTGGCTGTGCGACGGTTTCCTCCGCCTCCTGCCAGCAAACTGACCAATCAGAGAAAAAGACAAAAATGCACATTTCAATGTTAATAATGAAATAACATGCAGATTTTGGGGAAATTCTGTTAAAATTTGCGCTATATTTGGATGGAGACCTGGCTAATGACATATCATCATCTTTTAGTTGATATGTTGAACTTGTTAGCAAACAGTTGTTTATTTCCACATCCAGCAGTTATGGAGCAACATTATCATTCATGTGGATTCGTGTTTCTGTCCACCTGGTGAATGTAAGTCCAATATTCACTCTCTTTTAGCTGTTTTTGTTCTCCACCAACTCCTGAGGGAAATATCTGACTCTTTAGCTGCTAAATGCTCCACTATGTTCACCAGCTAGTCTACAGTTAACTGTGTCTGTTTGGTGCTGAGCAGGTAGTGTACAACGGCTTTTTACAGCTTTTGCTCTGAAAACGACGCTATGAGACGCTGAGAGTGAACCAGAACAGTAAAGTTGCAGCCGGACAGATAAACAATGAGCTGAAACTCACTATAAAGCTCCGTAAAGCCGAGAGGAGCTGCAGAGTCTCTGATAATTCTCTGTAGGTTCATCACTACGACTGTGGTTTAAGGAAGCTGCATTTAATTCTCAGATGGTTTGATGTCACGTCTCTTCGAAGATCACATATTTAATTTGAACAGTAGTTTAAATAAAAACAGACAGCCACGTCATCCCTCGGTCAATTTATTCAGCAGGTTAATTGGATCACAAGCAGCAGCTCTGACCTGATCTCCCCGAACACAGAGCCAGCTCTGATGGTGACAAACACCGTCTGCAGGTCAGGACCGCCCACCACCTGAACCTCCCCCTGTTTAATGATGTACATCTCCCTGCCGATCTCCCCCTGCAACACACACACACACACACACACACACACACACACACACACACACACACACACACACCAGGTCAACACAGCCTGCTGCAGCTCTCAGTAGCAGGTTAACAGGTTTAACACTGAGGACAGGTGTGTATCCACCTTTTTACAGACAAAGTCTCCAGGCAGGTAGACAACAGATTTGAGTCTCGTCAGCATGTCGAACACCATCTGTCTGTCACAACCCTGAAACACACACACAGACACACACATATATTTATCCCACATTCACCTCAAATTTAAGTGAAGTCACAGAAAGCGTTAAGTGACTACATCCTCACTTCCAAACTCTTCAGTTTATGTTCAAACACTAACATGTATTCATACGGATCATAACCACACTGAAATACATCTATATTCAACCAAAAAACAGACTTGTTCCTGTAGATACACTGTAGTACGTTCTATAGAGAGCTGCACATCTGACTGTATTTACACTATATACACATTTATACACTATCAACCATTAAAAACTACATATAAACACAATATACACATTTATACACTATCAACCATTAAACTACATAAACACAATATACACATTTATACACTATCAACCATTAAACTACATAAACACAATATACACATTTATACACTATCAACCATTAAACTACATAAACACAATATACACATTTATACACTATCAACCATTAAACTACATAAACACAATATACACATTTATACACTATCAACCATTAAACTACATAAACACAATATACACATTTATACACTATCAACCATTAAACTACATAAACACAATATACACATTTATACAGTATCAACCATTAAAACTACATATAAACACAATATACACATTTATACACAATCAACCATTAAAACTACATAAACACAATAAAACAGTGATGTAACTTCACAGACGGCCATAAAAAGATCCACATGTGCTGTAGAAATTTTAGAATTTCTTTTGATTGACTTTAAGGGTAAAAATAGAAGTTAATTAGAATCAAACTCTTATTTATTTATTTGTGTGTTTTCTGTGTTCTGACCTGAAACAAGGCGACTTTGCTGACGATGGCATAGTTGACGTCCACAGCCATGTCCAGTCTCATCTTAGTGGGAAGCTGCACCAGCAGCTCCTGTTCATCTGTAGAGGAAACATTAATGAACTCAACTGGAACCTTACTGGTACATTTGCGAGGAATTTGGACGATCCTGTACTCTGTGTATTTACCAGTGGTACATTTACTAAAGTACTGTATCTAAGTACAATCTTGAGGTACTTGTACTTTACTTGAGTATCAGCTCCACTTTTACCAGCTGCAATATTAAAGTGATGCTCGCACATTAATACATCAACAGTTATAATACAATAATATTTCATATATGATCCTAAATACTGAGTACTTCTACTTTTGGTACTTTAAGTATATTTGGATGCTACTACGTTCCTTCTGCTTCTTACAGAGTATTTCTACACTGTGGTATTGATACTTTTACTTAAGTAAAATGATAGGAGTATTTCTCCCGCCACTGGTTTTTACTGGGAAGTTGAACTACTGGAACTTGAACCACATATTGGTTCTGTGTATTTACTGGGAATCTGAACTTCACACTGTTTTTCACTTTATTATAAACATGGGTCTCATCCTGATGTGGAAGTAGGTCGTGTATGTGGTCACTTTCCCACTCGGAGTGGAATCATACAAAAATGTTGGTAATCGTTGTGGAGCTGAAATAATTTGAATAGACCACCTGGACTGATCTTTCTCTAACAGCTTTTGTCTCAGATTCAGATATTTAACCAAACGTTTGTCTCCAGTTTCTTACCCAGCATGCCTTGGCTCTGCCAGGTGTAGTCGTACCAGGTCTTGATGCGGTTCTGGACCTCTCGGGGGATGTTGTAGGAGTTCATGTACTTGACGGTGCTGTCCATGCAGGCTCGGTAGTAGTTCTCACCAGCTGTCGCAGCTCCGACCACATCTCTCATCTGGGACACCAGATCAGAGGGGACAGAATCGGGTCAGGACCAGCTGAACCAATCAAAGATACACTCACTGATCTGGTTCTCCTGCCAGGTAGAACCCCCAAATCCCCAAATCTGTCTGTGGAAGCGGTGCGATGGATAACTGACCTGACCAATCATGATAGAGAAAGCAAAGACGCCAACGAAGTAGTTGATGAGCTGGAAGCAGATCTCAAAGACCGTGGTCGGGTCTGGAAGCCCTCCGATGGTGATCAACGTCTTCACAGCAAAGTAGTAACAGCGGATGTAACTGTAGGAAAAAAACAATCATCTTCAATTTAAAAAGGATTTTTCTCATAAATTATACATCTTAACAATATGAATCTTTCAGTAAAAGCAGTTTTAAGATTAAAGAATTGTAAACAGTTTTGAAACAGTAATACTTGGAGATAAATGTCTCACTGATCAACAACATTATTTTTTTCATTTTAAGACGTAGAACTGGAATAATTTCAATAACTTATCAGAAATTATAAATATCAGAGGTTTAATATCTGAAAAGCTGTAATACAGATAATTTTCTTCTTTTCTGTCATATGTCAAAAAATATTTGTTAAACAGCTAAAAAGTGAAGAACCAAACCTTAGAATGTGTTTGTGTATGTTTATTTATGTAACATTTCCATATTTTCTGACATTTATATAAAGTCTATTTTCAATGTGCAGAAAGTGGGAATGTTTACCTGTTAATTGACACTTAAAGTATGAATTCTTAACAACCTAAAAATGAAATTTTTTGTGGGTCTGGAAAATTACACTAATTTTTAAAAAATTTATTCTGGAAAATTTACTTGTGTGCTGAAATGTTGGTAACAATTAACTTTAAGTCCCTGTATTTATCTTTAATAATGTATATAAACAGTTTATAAATGATTTATAGCACACTTTAATGTAGTTATAAGCAGATATAAGGACATTTTAAGTGTTTAGTATTTATTATAACTATGAAGACATATTTTAAATCATTACAGCTGTGTTTTACTATATTGTCATTCACTGTTTATACAGCAGCAAACGCAGGAGGAGTTATAGCTGTTACATTAATAGACACTCTGCTTATAACTACAGTATAATGTGTTATAAACCATTTATTAACTGTTTATAGACTGATTATTATTACATGCTGAAATGTTATCACCACAATTATTAACAATGATATCACCGTTGATGAATATGTCGATTACTTTCTCAATTACAATATTAGTGAAAAATGCCCTCAAATGTCTTGTTTTGTTGGTTCAGAAACAAAATATATTCAGTTGACTGTCATGTTTGACACATCTTCACATTTGAGAAGCTGAAACCAGAAAATGTTTGGTATTTTTGCTTATTGGTGTTGTAGGAAATATCGATTCTAGCTGCTTTAAAGTCACTGTTGTATATTCTCCTTTCCTCCATCTATCTCACTCCTGCTTAAAAAACTTCAAAGTGGATCATTTTTAATAGACATTAAAAGACATTTCAGAATCCTAAACCCTCAGTATTTCATATTATTAACAACGTTGTGTGCAGCAGATTTCAGTGACGGCGGCTTCTTACGCGTTGCCTTTTCCGTTGTAGACCCACTTAGTGGATCCCAGTCCTTCGTAGTCGGAGCCCCAGTAGAACAGACAGGCGTTGATGTGCAGAGAGTAAAGCAGGTAGGTGGAGGTTCGGATCACTCTGAAACACAACAACAAAAACAACATCAACACAAGCAAAAGATTTAATGAAACAATGACACATGCGCTAAAATATTCACATGGATGTGGCGTTCCTCAAGGATCAATTCTGGGGCCATTTAATATTTATATGCTTTTCCTTTTTTTTATAGCTACATAGCTTTGAAGGTGATACACAGTTTTACATTACTGTGATTAATGCCCCTCTGTCTGTTTTTAATGACTAAACTTTCAAAATAACAAATAAAATAACCAACAATACAATAAAATTGTGAGAGAAACTAGACTTTAAGGCGTTTAAGTTGACACTAAGTTCAACCTTTTAAAGCTCTTAAGGATCTCAGATACCAGCTGAAAATTATACATGTAAACTGCCAAAATAAAGTCCTGATATCTTGAACTCATAGGGAGGGGTTATGGAAGAATATATAAAATATTCCCAAAATGATGACAGAGATGGTGCACATCTTGGAATAATGAGGGACTTGTCTGTTACTCCCTTGTTCCTATAGTCTTGTTTCTTCCATCGCAGGCTGTATTATTAAGTGTTACCCATGTTTATGTGCGTCCTTCTGACTGCACCCCTCATTCTTCCCACCTTAGTGCACATCAATAGTTGACTTGACTGCTCGTGTTTCCTCTCTTTACAGGGAAAGGGAAAGTTAATCTTTATATTCAACAAGTAATTCTGGTCTCAATCTCTAAATTCAGGCCCTCTAATAAGTGTGCTGGTGGTCATTTTGAAATTATTGCTCCATTAATAACATTTGAAGACTTTAGCTTTGTAGCTTTGATGTCTGCCATGTGGGTATTGATTGACAGCTGTGATTGACAGTTGGCTCACCTGCTGCTCTCTCCGGCTCCGGGACTCACATTAAGTTGGACTATTGTTGCAATACGTGTGACTTCACACCTCACTACCTCCATCTTTATATACAGGCTGTAGTTCAAACAGTACGTTGATTTCATGCAGCCATGAAACTTCTCTCACCTGTAGATGTACGCTTTCTTCATCACGGCTTCAATTCTGTCATTGAACTCAAAGAAAACCATGTACTGAGAGAGAAAAACAGGAGTCAGTCAATTATCTTCAACACTACAGCGGCATGAACGTCTGCATGAAGCTGAAACACGTCCTGACCTTCAGCAGGCGAGGAAATCGCAGCAGAGAGTTCACTCCGGTGAAATAATAAAATATCTCCATGGGAAACAGACTGATGACGTCCATCTGTAAACAGCACAGCAGGTGTTCATCAGTGCAAAACAATAAGAGGCTTTTCTGCTAAAATATACATAAAGACTTCCTTTTTTATACATGAATATAAATATAATTTCACCTTGAATCTCTCAGTCGTCATGTAGTGTTCTTTCATGTCCTTTTTATCACACTGAAATAAAAAAAGGTCAGATTAAAGAAACTGTTTATGCTGAAAAAAAAAAGATTATTTTATTTTTGGTGATGTCACTGACCACAATGTCTCCTCCACGGACGAACTGCAGTCTGGGCTGGAAGATGAGGATGTCTGTGATGTAGATGAAGTCACAGGTGTAGTCGGCCAGCAGCCAAAGGTGGATGTTTTCGGGGGTTTGGTAGGGAAACGCCCAGCGGACTGGGATCAACCACACGTTCCAGTTCCACGCTGCCACCACGAAGAACAGCCAGATGACGTAGATTAGATCTGCAGAGACGGAGACAGAAAGTCCTCATCAACTCAGTTCAACATGTTACATGTCTGGTCAAATTATATATACAGCCTCAAAGGGCACAACATACAACACCCTCTATTATTAAAGCCTCAATTTAGAAAAAGAAAAACTCCCCAAAAAACCCTTTAAAAGATATGTCTGGTGATTGTCAACAAATCTCATGTTTGGATCCAAACCAACAATGAACTGATCTACTAACAAGTATTGTGTGTGTATCAAAGCCTGATATATCTTATTCCTCCGTTGTTGTCCAGAAACTATTAAAAACACATCAGTGAGTCACACCGCTGCACTGGGTGACATGTTCCTTCATCATGAAGAATTTTCGGTCACATAATCCTCGCATTGCAGGTTGTAACAGTCTGTTAAGACTCTCCCATAGTCAGTAGCATCAGGAATCTTCCCTCTCAGAGACATGAAGCTTAAACACTGTTTCCAGAAATATGTCAGATGTTATGATTTATATGTCCTTACACAAAAATTGAGGAGGATTCAAATTTCACTTCAACATTAAACAATAAGGACGCCAATAATCAACTGATTATCTATTAATTGGCATTAATAATGTAATCCATTAGAAATATATTAACCAATAATGCAGAAGATGAGGGATGTGCAGTGTAACTGTCTTAACGAGATGGAGTTACAGGTGTGTTTGCTGACCGCACAAACTGTAGAACAAACGCACCTCCCTGCCGTTCAAAGAAGAGAAATGTTGCAGTGTGGCTCTTTCTGCTCACTGCGGTCGTTTTGATGAACGCTTGAACGCGTTGTCTGGTTGCTGTCTGGTTTAGCTAGCTATTTGAGGCTTGTGCTAATGCTAAACTAGCATTTTCAACAGAAGCAGCTGCTCAGTTGCAGAAGCAACCAGGACTAATTATACATGCTTCCAACAAAATCTGAAGTGTTGAGCTGTATAAGCAACACTCCCCTGCTCTCAGTATAAATGTATTTTTAGCGCTGGCAGTAAATGTAGAAAGATTTTCTGATAAAGGTGGAGCAAATATTTGTGGACGTGTGTTCAAGCTGAGCAGCTGTTTCCAGCTGCTGGACTAATGTTAACTACATTCAACGACACATCACTCCACCATGTAGATCAGGTATGTGTATTATTTTATGTAAAACCAGTCAGACTGAAGTCTGTTGTGAGAAGATGAACGTGTTTCATGCTTATTCGATAATGTTACAGTTTATTTACTGTTGAAGGCTGCAGCACTTGTGATGAAGGAAACGTGTCAGACGTTGTTTTAATTGTTAGATTTGTCCAACATGTTTAGTCTATATCCCATAATGAAGCTGGAAGTTGTGCAGCTGTTTGCTGTGTTGAATACTTTCTTTGGGTTTTGTCGACCAGTCGTTGAATAGCGACAGATGGGAGCTCCGCTATTTGAAGTGAAGTCATTATTTTGTATTATTTAATTTATATTTCCAGTAACTTGGTGTTTACTTAATCTATTCTTTTTAATTATTAATGTACTCTGATCTTCAGTGGTTAAAAAATGCCTATTGATTGTTAAGTTGACTGCCTCAAATAAAAGTCTGGTTGAGATAAATAAAAGCATCATCCCAGTGCTCACCAGTAAAAGGGTCGATGCTGGAGGGGAAGCGGTATTCCAGGATGGCTCGGAGCCACTTGGGCATCGTGGGAAGTTTGGGAAGTTTGGGAAGCTCCACCGGACGTCCCAAAAGTTCAAACTGGAACCAACTCTTCTCCTCTTCTTCTACTTCTTCTGCTTCAGCCGGGGCATCCTTCTTCTCTTCTGGTGGAGGAGGAGGAGGAGGAGGGGCAGGTGCAGCTTTGCTCGGAGCTGCAGAAATCAGACAAAAGCTACATGATAATATACTATTATTAATTTTATATTTATTAGTTTTATTCTAAAAGACTTACAGACGGAGGGACTTTCTTCCTCAGATTCGTCCGGGTCCACCAGCCGGTCTTTTCGCTGCTCTGTTCGACCTTTAAACATTCTGACCAGCTCGCTCAGGCGGTCCTGGACTGCAATGGTGCCGACACTGGCTGCTGATGCAGGACGTACCCTGCAGGACAACAACAACAGCAGCAGGACGGTAAACGTGGAGGACAGAGGAGACTGATGGGACAGACAGACTTTGTTCACTCATCTCACCTCCTCGCTGGCTCATCATCGTCCTCGTTTGCAGACAGATCATCTGCAGGACTGAAAGGGACACAAGAGGACATGATGACATCCACATAGACACAGAAGGACAAAAACATGACAACGAAAGAATCTAAGACTTGAAGAGGAAAATGTGAAAATGTGAAGGATTAAAACAAAGATATGATGACAAATGAAAACATGTAGAAGAGTACTAATGTGAAGCCAAATATACGATGATGTAATTGAAAAAATATTGAAGAAATTAATATATGAAAACCACAACATGAAGATATGAAGATGTCAAGATACCCTCACTTACAGACTGTCTCCACTATGCTGTCTTAACTATAAAACACTGTTTTCATGTGCACACTAATATTTCCAGATCATTTTTGTAAAGACCTCTGCCCACAGAGAATCAGCTAAATCTTACTCTTTGTCCTTCTTCTTCTCAGTTTGTAGACAACAAAACTACATCACAGCCAACATCTGGTGAGGAGGACAGACAGCCAGCTGACTGAAGCATTATTTTATCTTCACAACATTGTCCAACAAAATCAACAAAAATGCAGGTTAATGACATGACAGCTGCACCGTTGGTTACAATGCAGAAAAATGCTGTTTCAGTCTGAACGGAGGGCTGAGGAGGACATGACGAGTCAACTGACTTTGACATGTAAAACCAGACCTTTAATGATGAAATGTTGATTTTCCTCAAGCTTTTCCATGTAATTTCTAAATGCTGAAACATGGATTGTGTCTCCAAGTGTCATCAAACCATCATGTTTCAGCTTGAAACATTGACGTATGTGGGGCGACAAATACAACATAACTGCAACGACTTCTTTCTCTACCCATGTTTTCTGTCTCTCTGTACTTTCAACTTTAAAAGAAAGGCAACAAATGCTAAAGAAATCTTACAAAGAGAAAGAAATTTGACATTTTTAGCACCCATATCGGGTTTGATACCTGAGCTTTAACTGTGGGATGTTGGGGGCAGTCAGAGTGGTGGACTCAGGTTCCTGAGTTGTGATAATTTCGGGGATGTTCAGGCCTTTACCCAGCCCCACATCCTTATCCACATCCTCTACCCTCAGCTCAGGAGCGCGGCTCCCTGAGGAACAAACCAGAAAAACTGTTGGACTACAAGTGACAACTTCCCACAAATACCACTAAAAACTACAAAAACCAAGTTGTAAAGAACAGAATTTGGTCTGTTTAGCAAAGGAAACGCTGCACAGGAAAGGAGCCAAGCCTAGCACCGCACAAACATCCACTTCCTCTGAGTGTCAAAGGTCACCTGAAGTGTGGTTAGTCGGCAGCTGATGGTGAAGCAGGGCAGCTCTGCAGAGCATGATGGGAGTGATGTTGAGGAGGATGTGGGATGCAAGGATTTGTTCGGCACTTCAAAGATTTTGATCTAAACAAAATTATGTCTCTATAAGGTTTCTCTAGGGGCTCTGGTGGAGGAGAGTTGGGGTTAAGGCTGCTGAGGATGCTGGGAGTTGGAGTTAAGGCGTTCCAAGCGGCTGATGATGCTCATGCAGAACTGTCGCGCCTGCTCGGGGAGCTGCAACAGTTCCTGGGTCAGCAGGGCGAGCTCCGGCGGCGGGGAAGGCATTGACAGTTTGGGGGGGGTGAGGTGATTATCATGCATCAGCTTCTTGCAGCTCTCCAGGCACTCGGCAGCGTACGGGATTCGAAGCAGAAAGCTCATTATCGGAGCGCAAATGTCGGGAACTGGATGGAGAAACAGTCAGAGACAAGATGAGAACTGGGCAAACTCTGTTAGCACCGATAACTATGTAATTACAAAATCCATTCCAGGAAATGAAGGAAAAAGAAATTAATTAAGAAACTAATCTAAACTCGCCTAACAAGTTTAAAGATTTTTATTTAGTGTTAAATGATGACTTTAAAACTTAGTAACACTGATTTATCTTGCTCCTTCTGAGTATGAGCAGTTCTGAGTCACTCTCACCTCCACTTCCACCTTCTTCTGCTGCTTCATCGCCCTAAAAGAGGAGGAAGAAAATTTCATATAATATCATACTTGTAGTTGATTTTTTTGTTTTTGTCTTTTAACATTAGGGGCATGGCAACAGGGATCCCACAAAGCTCAATTCTGGGCCCCCTCTTCTTTCTCTAAGAGCCATACACTTATATGGATTCCCCCACCACTGCTATGCTGATGACACCCAGCTATTCTTTACATCTGACACTCAGGTTGTGGCAGATTGAGCTTGTGTTCCTTCAGATGAAATGATGTCCACAGCCAGACCTGTTCTCCAACTGCCTCTTGATTCCTCACACAGCTCAGCACTTTAGTTTTCTTGTCTTTATTCTTCTTGTTGCAGTTTTCTTTGCTTTTAACATACATCCTTATTGTCTGAATTGCGTGTACAGTACTGGCACTTTTAATGTCTTGTTGTCTTAGTGTGTTTTTATTGTGTTTATGTTTTTATGGTTTTGTGTTTTTATACTGCCTTGCTGCAAAAAGAATTTCCTCTTGTGGAACCTCTCTGAACCTTTACACATTTTTTCCTCTTCAGGAACTTAATGGCCCATAACTTGCGGCTTCTGTGAACATTTATGAATGTGCAAGGCTTTGGTTTTAGCTTCTGGCTTTTGTTTCCACTTTGTTTTACAAACCAGGAGATTTGGCATAAACATAATTGAAAAGGTGACACTGCTGCAGATATATGCCTTTAAAAAGTCAACACTAGGACAAACGCTGTCATTTTTATTGCCTGTTTGGTGGGAAGTGCAGTTGTGGGACAGAAAACAGAAGAACTACTTTCAGCTATGAGGATTTAATTAAGGCTTATGGTTAGCTATTAATTAATAACAATAATGAAGATGATATATATCAGCACACTAGGCCATAGTTTAAAGAAATGTTAAATGTCTGTTGAGTTATTTGTGTAAAGACAGTCACCTGATCTGTGGTGGGAGGGGCCTCTGGAGCTTGTGGCTCTGGTTGTTGGGTGACGGGACTCTCCAGGTCTCTCCTGTCAGATGCTGGCTCTGCTTCTGTTGAAGAAGGAGTGGCATCCTCTGCCAGCTCAGATTCAGTTGGGGAAGAGGATTTATCCGCTTGAGTTGTGGCATCTGCATCACCTTCAGCAGAACAGACATCTAGCAGGCTCCTGGTGAGGAAGGGCAGGTGACATTAATTTCAATGTAAATGCACTCAGCACTGAAATAAAGTTGTTTAAATTCATTTTTGGAACATGAGAAGCATGGGCTCAAAGTTATATTAAATAAGAAAATTCATTCATCGCGCTGCAATGATGTAAGTTACCACATCATGAAATGCCACAATTGGTCCAAATCACAAGTGATCTGTTGATTTGGTCATTTCATGAGGAAACGTGGTAATTTAGCAAAATTGGAAGCTCTCGCAAATATTGCACTTCTTGAATTTGCGTTAATTATTGCAATTGCAAAATCGCAATTTCCTCGAGGGACTGACTGTTGAAGTGTGTTTACAAAATTTAGAAGAGGTGCAAATGCATACAAAGTCACCAAATATATGAAGATGGTGGTGGAAGGATGGAGATTTGCTATTTTGCACAAGATTAAATGATATGAAAACTCAGTCTGCATCATATCTATATGCTTGTTTAGGCAGATACAAAATTCCACCACTGGACACTTTTAAACTTCATGTCATCTGTCTCTAATGTTCAGGTTTTAGGTTTAATTAGTTTGTCTCAAGGCTGCTCCTTCTATGTCTACTTCATGTTAAATAATGTTTTTCCACAGTGGTGTCCGAACACAAGAGATTTTCTAGTAAAGTTCAGAACCTGTCTGGTTATCAACATCCTGTCTGGTGAGTAACCAGTTACATCGACTTTAAAAATTCCATCCTACCTTTTATGGACTGCCCTGATTCACAGAGGGAAAGAGCAAAAAGCAACACAAAACAGTCAAATTCAGCGACGAGGACACATGGAGGAAAGAGGCAAAGCTTCACAGAAACAGACATGCAGCAGACGGTAAACTGTTCGGGCATAAAGAAACTAGTAAGAACCAAAGTCCCACCCTGGTTCCTGGCTAACCTTTGTTCCCTAATGAGTTTTCTCATTGAGGGCTTCTTGTTTCTTGTTTGTTTTTAAAGCTGAAACATGATACTGCACTGGGGTTATTAGACATTCTATGATAAATGGACAACTGAACTGGACAATAAAAAATGAACACCTTGTTATCTCAACAGAGAAATAACAATAATTTAGTCAGAATGTTTAGTTGGAATGCTCAGTCCTATCAGAAAAGCTTATTTTAAGGAGCTAGAAAAGAGACTCCAACCAATTACATCCTGGTGGTGGAACAAAGTATCAGTGCTTGCAAGGATACTGGAGGTATCATCCACCAAGTCTGCATTTTCTTCATGGACTAAGAGAGGTGGGGAAGTACTGTATGGAGTTCAGGAGTCACTGAAACAACCCATCTAGTGCTCCACCAAGGTATTGAAATGGTCACATTTCACTTTGTGATTTTCATGGACAGAATACACAGTTTAGGAATGGAGACTGTCCGGTTTGAAGGAAACCTGCTATGAGGAAATTCACTGATATACAAAACGTGGATTAGGGACAGGACTTCAGTTCTCTATTAACTGCCAGAAAGAGTAAAAAGCATTGTGGATCTGATGTCACCAAAGCGCAAGCTCTCAGTAAAACCTTATGTACGGGAAGTGCGCCACCCATACCAAAATATAGTCACATCTTAACAGTAACTCTGCGAAGGTATCATGAAATATAAAGAGTAAATGTATTTGTAATGGTCTATAATGCTAAGTATTGGAGCATTCCCTCATTTCATTGCAGGGGCAAGCGTTTATCTAATTATGATAGAGCTTACTGATCAGGTTTTCTCTCTTCGTCAACATTGCTTTTGTTATTTTCCTCTGCTACTTTATTTTCCACAGGGCTCCTATTGTCTGTGCTGTCTTCACTGTCCTCCTGTAGGTTTTGCAACCTGGATGGTGTGCAGTAAGGAACAAACAAGATGGAGAACCCCTGTCAGACAGTTCTGCTCATGTGTCAGAAAAGGCAATTTGTTGCTATTTGTAATGGTCTATAATGCTAAGTATGGGAGCATTCCTTCATTTCATTGCATCGGCAAGCCTTTGTCTAATTACGATAGAGCTTACTGATCAGGTTTTCTCTCTTCGTCAACATTGCTTTTGTTATTTTCCTCTGCTACTTTATTTTCCTCAGGGCTCCTATTGTCTGTGCTGTCTTCACTTTCCTCCTGCAGGTTTTGCAACCTGGACGGTGTGCAGTAAGGAACAAACAAGATGGAGAATCCTTGTCAGACAGTTCTGCTCATGTGTCAGAAAAGGCAATTTGTTGCTACAAGCAGTAGTATCCGGTTCAAGCAGAGAGCAGCAGAGCTTCAGGTGAGAGCTGTCGTATAAAAAAGAGGCTCTAAAGGCTCATCTTTGCAGCGGAGGGCGCTCAAAGCACAGAGGTGCATGATCAAGTACAGCCGAAGAGAATGTTACACAAAATCATGTTTTCCATGCTAAAATCATGCCATGTGCCACTTTTGTTTGACAACTGCTCACTGTAGAAGGCTTCAAAAAGTGCTGCTGATGGCTGAAAACTGCATTAGCGCTTCAGATGTGGAGATGAGGTGCGGCTGTCCAAATCACATCAAGACATTCCTGTCAGGTCCAGACTGAAACTTGCTCTTAAAAGTAATAGTCTACGGAGATACAGATGGATGCGAAATGAAAGTAAAACCCACATCTAAAGCATGTTAGTAAAGCCTAACACATGCACCTCAGTCAGTAGCAAGTGATGTATCTGTCCTGCTGGATGTCATTTTCAGCCTAGACAGAAGCTGGGTTAGCGACTGCTAGGAGCAGTTAACTTCAAATAGCAGCAGTATTTGAAATAGCAGCAAGATGGTGGTTTTAGTTTCAGGAAGATGGACTTACTCTGGGTCATCCTCATTTTCCTCCTCCAGGATGTTGGGTAGTCTGTTGAAAACAACAGGACAGTTACTGAGGGAAGTCTCAGCATGTACTCGTAACATCTATAGTATATACACAGCAATGCCTTTGTGTTGTAAAAGCAAAAATTCAGCTGTTAAAAGTTAAAGTTAAAGTTTTCTTCAAACAAAATGAATTCAGTTAATGTGGTGAGTCAGTATCTCAAAGCTACACTAAAATAACTAAGAAAGTTGACTTGCACTGTAATTCATGTTAATTATTGTCCCCATACAAATAGTCTTTGGACTTAATAGATTAAATTGACTGGGTAAAATGAAGATTTTCTGCAGTATGCTCTTCTAGCATTCAGACTTTTGATTCAAATTTTCCATTTTAACAAGTCATTGAGTCAAATCCAGTCATTAAGTTCTAAACCAACTGAAGCCGCTCTTCATCAATCAACCACCATTGGGCTGATGAAAACCATTAAAAACTGCACTGCAAATTAAGAAATAGGTGACTGACAAGGATGCTTCTTGTAAGCTCCTGAATAGCTGACAGTATGGAAATTAAATGTTTTCATTGGACAGAATGTGTGTGAATTTGTGTATTTGTGCTGACTTACTGTTCAGTGGACTCTGGCAGCGTTTCTATGACGATCTTGGCTGAATGCTCCACCTCCAGCTGTCGCACTGCCTCCTCCGCTGCCTTCATGGCAATCTCCTCAGCGATGCGGGCTGCCTCCAGACGCCCCTGGTCCAGCCTGTTTGAAGAGGAAAAGCTCAGGTAACCCCAAAAGAGGGAGTCCAAACAATAGAAATGACACTCCACAATAACAAAGGCCTCTAGTTGCTGAGACATCTCACTCTGGACGAAAGGGTTGGACAGACAAAACAACCAACCAATATTGTTATCCTTAGTTCACTATTGGTACCTTTCCTCCACGTGACCTGGAACTGCCTCCCCAGCTTCATCCTTGATGCCCTCCATTTGCAGAGTGCATTGCTCCCCTGCATCTTCTACCTGCAACCAACCACAGAGACAGATCTCGCTGTGAGTTTCTTAACCTCTTACCAGGCACCCCATTTTTGTGCACAAGCCCGTAGGTAATGTACCCAAAATAAGAGGATTACTGTTCTTCAATCCTTTTGATTACAGCCATAACCCTGGTCTTGTTTAAAATATAAATCTTTAAATCATACAACCAAAAGGTCAGAATGAGTATAAGTGATCCTGAAAATATTGCCACCAAGGCTAAAAGACAGAGCATAAGGAGCATATTGTTTTTATTATTTTTGCCCAATTTCCCCTCTCAAGTATTATAGCACTTATGGTATGATCACCATGGTACCTTCCTGAAGTGCCTTGTTACCTACCATGGTGCTTACCATTACACCCTCTTAAGTACCTAACATGGTACCTTCCGAAGTTCCATAGTGCCTACTCTGGTACTTCCTTGGTACCTTCTAAACTGCCACTGATCCTACCCTGCTACTATCATCGCACTAGTATCATTTTAGTACCTTTTCAACTGTCATAGTATTTATGCCATCATCACTCATGATGGTATCCTCTTCAGCGCCATTGTTTTTCCAATTCAATTTAATTTTATTTATATAGCGCCAAATCACAACAGAAGTCATCTCAGGGCATTTTTCACATAGAGCAGGTCTAGACCGTACTCTTTAATTTACAAAGGCCTACCATACTATGACTGTACCCTTCAGAGTGTCATGGTTGCTGCCCTGGTTCTCCCATGGTGCTCCAATGGTAACCTTTGAAGTGCCATGTTACCTACCATAGGACTTACCCTGGTGCCTTCTCAGGTACTAGTGTAGAACCCTTTCAAAGTCCCATGATGCCTACTCCAGTACTACAATAGCACCTTCTGAAGTCCTTTAGGGGCTGCTCTGGTACTACCAGGGTACCCTTTGAAGTCCCTCAGTGGCTGTTCTGGTACTACCTTGGTACCCTTCTGAAATGTTGTGGTACTTGCTCTGATACTACCATGATACTCTTTGAAGTCCCTTGGTGGCTGCTCTGAAGTCCTTTGGTGGCTGCTCTGGTACTATCGTGGTACAATTCTGAAATGTCATGGTACTTGTTCTAGTACAACCATGGTACTCTTTGAGGTGCTTTGGTACCTACATCGGTACTACTGTAGTACCCTTTGAAGTTCTAAGGTGCCATCTCTGACACTACCATGGGTACCATGCTCTGGCAATACCATGGTACCTTTCAAAGTATCACGGTGCCTGCTCTGGTACTACCATGGTACCCTTTGAAGTGCCATGATGCCTGCTCTGGTACTACATGCTTCCCTTCAAAGTACTGTTGCACCTTCTCTGGTTAGCATTGTTAACAGTATTGGAACATGCAAATGCTACCATTTGCATGTTAGCAAACTACTTAGTGTTAAGGTCAAAGTAGAAGACGCTTATGGAAATCTGGTCCTTAGTTATAAAAGTGGAATTTGACTTGATGAAAAGATAGGGTATCACCAAAGAATTCTCTGGAATCCATCCAGTAGTGATCCAATGGGATCTATGGAAGAAATAGCTTTCTGTCACGACACCAGAATCATGTGTTTTTATCCAATAATCAGGAGGGGTTTTGTCAGTGTCATAAAATAAATATTTTGTGATCATGAAAAAACAAAACTTGTTGCGTCAAGATCACACAATTATTATTTTCTAAACAAAGGGAAATTACTTCATGATTTCATCACAACAAAACATAACAGACACAGCCTCTGTGGCTTTTCTTAAAATGCCGGTCACTGTCTTGTTATCCTGATTGTTACCTGCAGTTTCAATGGCTGCTGATTCTCTTCAGCCTTCTTAGTCTCTGTTTTCTCCTCTGGCTCCACGTCCTCCAGCACCAGGTCTGAATTCTTCTGTGAGATGCTGACTGCAGGCCACATAGCAGGAAGAGCAGCACTGAGTATTATGTATGCATGTATGCGTGTATGTGTGTGTGTCATGTATCTCAATCATTAGCAATTCTAATTATATGTCAGTGATAAAAGAGAACTGATAATGCTGGTTTTTTGTCCATATTCTAAAATAAATTGGTACTTATATTATACTGGTAGAGCTCATATCACGTTTATATGAAAGAAATCATGAAGGTATCCATTTTGCATCTTAAAAATTGTTGAAATCTAAAACAACAACAAAACAATAATACAAACATTCAAGTAAAAAAATATGGTAGAAAACATGACTTTAAGAATAAGATATGCAATGCAAACACTCTTACACACCTTTAGTGTACCATTTACATGTTTAGACTTTTAATAATCATTTGACAGACTCATTAATTGATTAATTGATTGATTGATTGATTGATTGATTCCAAGCACTTTCAGGTTTACCAGCCAACACAACAAAAACACTCAGCAAAGCATTTTTCTTTTCCAATTCATGTCTTTATTTTCATGAACACACAGCGTAATGCTTTAACTGAGTTAGCTGCCTTTAAAATCAACAAAAGCCTTTAAAAAAGCAAAAACAGTTGTCTTGAACAATTGATAGTCCAGACTCCAGATCTATAACTAAAAGCTTGTGACAGAATGAAGTATGAAGAAACACCAATGGCAAATTATCCACTGCTTAAGCTGAGTTGGGACGAGTCTGTCCCTGAAGTTACTATGTTTGGATTTAGACATTAAATGTTCAATCAGAGAGAAAACTGTGGAAACACCAACTTACACAGTATGATACAATCATCTTCCTTGTCTGATCATATTCAAACATGTAAAACTGTCATCTCATTTAATGATATTTCAGATTTAATTCCACATTCTTGTGGTTTTGGTAACAAAAAGGAAAAACTGTGTTAAGTATCATAGCTGTGCAAAAACTGAAAGCACTGCAGCTTCGTGGAGCAACTCGTCAGCACTTCAGGGCTGAATTGTAGCATCACAGTGTGCAAACAGCTCTGTCTGTTGTCTGTCAGTTTGTCTGCCTGTTTGTCCTTCGGTCAGTTTAAGAGTGTCTGCTGCTGTCAGTGTCAGTGTGAGCGACTCTGTCCCGCTCTTCCTTCTCCTTTTATTTTAAGGGGCTCTGGCAGCCTTTCCCCCCTGAAACAGAAGGAGAATAGCAGGCTGGTTAGAGTCCGCCTCATCACTGACACCAACCCCTGCCAATCAATACACAGCTAGAAAAAACAATCAACCAATCAATCAATTCATCAGTGCATGTTTTTCTTCAAAAAGAGTAGCTTAACACCAGGTTGAAAAGCAGCATTTCACTGCCCTCTCTGGTTGAAATTTTCAGTGATGTCACAGTGACCTTGAGTACACTTTTACATAATTGCAGCGAGGTGGAGTTCAGTAAATCAAGCATTTCAGCTGCTGTCAAGTTGCTTTTTAATGTCAAGTCTGGCCCCTATTTTGATGCTTCCCACTGAAAAACATAGAAAAGTGACTGGGTACTGCTTTTTACTGGAGGTGGAGAAATTAACCAGACATACATTTACCAAACCAACCACTAAGTTCTCACTCATGAACTCTATTGTCAGACTAAATATGGTGTTGGAAAACACTTGTGATAAAGCATTAAGTTCATCCTTGTGTGACAGTTTTTTTCGATTGCAGTTGAAATGGTCTTATTATGGCCCCTTGTGTGGAAAACACCCACTAACAGTAGTTGCAGTGGGTGTTTTCTCCCCACCAGCCTCAGGGGGCAGTATAACAAGCTCATTACAGGTTGGTAGACCACAATGTAGTGAAGAAGATGCCGCACTGAAAAACTGTCAAGCCACACAAAGGTAAGATTTACGCTTTATCGTAAGTATTGTCACACAGTATTTTGGTTTAACAAGAGACGAGGACTAACTGGCTGGTTTGGAAAATGGAAATTGCTTTGAGGATATTATTAAAAAATCTATTAGTGCTCTGTTCTGCAATTTTTTAAAGCTATTTGATGTGATCTTGGATTTCTACAACCGATGATGATAATTCCATCAGTTAGTTAATGAGGATGAGGTGAAAAGGAATCAGTATATTCAGGGTTAATAAAGGGGAGAGGCAAGTCAGACTTTACTGAATCCTACCACCTGCCACATCCTGACATCATCTACACTATAAGCACAAGTACAAGTAACACTGTTGGCTTGAATGTTTATAATGAAGTGGATCTATAATTAATGTGATATGAAGTGAAATGAAATGTGTGAGAGGATCATTATACAATCTCTTCACCACCTCACCATCTACGTCGCCAATGTTCCCCTGTCTCTCCAAAATGTTCGCACACATGGGTCAGAGTTTCCGTACAGCTGCACACATTCTCCCGTCAAGTTTGTTTTTATAGATCGTAACTTTTTCATGGGAAGTGACTTCGAGCCCCATTTTGTGCGTACGCGACAGTAATAAATGAGGCCCCTGAATATGAAAGATGTGCATGCGTTCTGCACACTGATTATTTGGTTTGGAAAATGTACATTTGATTTCACTTTCAAACGAGATAAAAAGCAACACACAGCTGCTGAACTAAAACTTTCTATGGGAAAGTATCTTGTATATTGAATGAGTCTGTCTCAAATATCTCTGCTCTTAACCAAAACATAACCATTTTCAACTTTTTACCTGAACGTAACCATGCCATGGCTTAAACCTATAATTACCGTTTTTAATCTTAATGTCTAAATACAACTTTCATCATTGGCCATTCAGTGTTTGTACCCTTAACACTAGTGGAACTCTGCTGCCGATCCTGTCTTAACATTATTATTACTGCAAGCTGTTCTTTCATCTACTACTGTATGAAACACGTGTTAGTGTGAGGTGTGGAGAGGTTGTACTTACTGCTCTGCACGTCGTCACCACCTGAATCCTGCATGAGGAGAATAAACATTGTAATGACACTCAGTGATGGTTTGCTATCCTAACTTGGTTTTACATGTATGACAGATGAACCTTTGAAGAAACATGTACAGCAGTGACTCACCTGCTTCTGTACAGGCTGAGGCAACATGCGGCCAATCTCGTTCACGATCCAGCCAATCATACTGTCGACACAACACCAACATGTTAGACCAAGACAAACACAAACTCTGTCATAGCAATGAATCGATGAATAAAGACAGCAACAAACAAGAACAGCGGTGGAAGAAGTACTCGGATCCTTCAGTGCAGTAAAAGTACCAATACAGCAATGTAAAAATACTCCATTACAAGTCCTGCGGAACTGCTCATTGACCGAAGTTTCTGTGAGATGTCCATCCACAGAGTCACAGTCCCATTGGGAACTCCAGCTACAGTAAAGCTGAATGTAAAGTGAATAAAGTTGTTTCCACTTACTTGGGCTGCTGCTCTGCATCATTGGAAGACCTGCAAGGGCAACAAGAAAAAGATCATCTGTTAACTTTTTACTGATATTGACGTGTAAGAACATAACAGATTTTGCAGTTATATGCCAACTGAAAATTACATAACACCATTGTGGAAACACTTTTATATACTCTCAGACCACTGTTTTTGATGGTGAAAAGTGTTGAAAGAAGAACATTAGAGAGAGAAACGGATGTATTTTCAAGATGTATGTGGCCTGAGAGAAGTGGTCTATCTGTGAACAGAAATCTCTTCAAACTTACTTCTCAGTGTCATCAGTTGCAGGCTGAACCTCAGCTGTTTAAAGAAGCAGTAGACACTCATATTAGTCACATGAAAACTCTAACAGGACAAAATTACCTGATTAAAAAACCATCATGATGAGATTAACAGTTAAAACCTTTAGTTGAAGCTGGAGCTCCGTCTGTCTTTGAGAGAGAATGGATCTCTGGTTGAGGAACCACCTTCTCTATACCGTGCTTTATCCAGTCCATCATCCTGTCAGTCACACAAACAGCATTCAAATATAACACAAGGGTTTGGTTAATTGTTGATTACTTTATTACTGAAACACATGTAACCAGCTCTGCCTGTGTCTGTTTTTTATTAGACTAATTGGCCTTATGGTTGTTTATTTCTGTCCATCTAACAACAGTATGACAAAGATTTCACACCTTGACAACAACATACATGCGTACAAAGACACACATGCACGTCCATGCAAGTGGGTGACGTAATACTAAGTCCTGCCAATGGTTTCACACCGTTCCACTGACCTACAGGTGGCTGTGATGCACCAATAAATACAGAGAAGAAAGAGACTGCAAGCTAGTAAACATAGACATAAACAATGCAGGATTTTAAGTACTTAAAGATCCCCTCCAGGCATGTATCAAGACATAAAAATACTCTGCTTGGAACAATAATATGTGTCTAATATTTTTTTACCACATTAAAATCCTTAAAAAGGCATCTCCTCCTTCTCCCTCATTAAAAATACCTGAATCTAAGAATCAGCGAATATTTTACATTTCTAAAGTTTTCCTGCTCGACACAAGATGTCTCCTCATTCACTGTAAAATCCATCTCAGTGTTTGTGCACTGGAGGTTTTCACATCACACTTGTGTAAGTTGCGTACTGGACCATGACTGGCTCCAAACTGGTTCTGTGGATTTTGGCCTCCATCACTTACATTGAAAGCACATTTGAAGGGGATCTTCTAATATCCAGTATGAACAGGAGGAATGATTATAGCGAGGAAAACCTCTTTCACTGGTCATATGGACACCTGACTGCTGGTTTAAGACTGACATGAAAACATGTGAACCTGTCCCTTAAGTTCACATTTTTTTTTAAAAACAACATCAGTACCAGTCAAACGTTAGGACACACCTTCTCATTCAAGGGTTTTTCTTGAATGAACAAAACTGAAGGCATCAAAACTATCATATTCCTTTAAGGCAGCCACCGTTTGCCTTGATGGCAGCTTTGCACACTGTTGGCAATATCTGAACCAGCTTCACGAGGTCGTCACCTTGGTGGTTTTCCAACAGTCCTGAATGTGTTCCCACATATGCTAAACACTATATATATGGTGTTGGCTGCTTTTCCTTCACTCTGTGGTCCAAGTCATCCCAAACCATCTCAGCTGGGTTTAGGTCAGGTGATTGTGGAGGCCAGCTCATCTGATGCAGCACTCTATCATTCTGCTTCTTAGTCAAACAGCCTTACAGAGCCTGGGGGTGTGTTTGGGTCAAACAGCTTTACAGAGCCTGGGGGTGTGTTTGGGTCAGACGGCCTTACAGAGCCTGGAGGTGTGTTTGGGTCAAACAACTTTACAGAGCCTGGAGGTGTGTTTGGGTCAAACAGCTTTACAGAGCCTGGGGGTGTGTTTGGGGCTGTTCACCTTCTCTGCATCTCACAAAGACACCAAACATCTCACATCTGGACTTATCAGACCAAAGTACAGATTTCCACTGGTCTAAGGTCCATTCCTGGTGTTTCTCTTCTTATTGGTCTCCCTCGGTAGTGTTTCTCTTCTTATTGGTCTCCCTCTGTGGTGCTTCTTTTTCTTATTGGTCTCCCTCTGTGGTGGTTTCTTCTTCTTATTGGTCTCCATCTGTGGTGGTTTCTTTGCAGCAGTTGCACTATGAAGGCCTAATTCATGCAGCCTCCTCCAAACAGTTGATGTTGAGATGTGTCTGCTGTTTGAACTCTGGGAAGCATTGATGTGGGATCTAATCTGAAGTGCCGCTAATTGCTGATTTCTGAGGCTCGTAACTCTAATGAACTTCTCTTCTGCAGCAGAGAGAACATTCGGTCCTCCTTTCCAGGGGTGGTCCTCATGAGATCCAGTTTCATCACAGTGTTTGATGGTTTTTGTGGCTGCACTTGAAGACACTTTCAAAGTTCTTGAAATGTTTTGGATTGACTGATCTTCATGTCTTAAAGTAATGATGGATGTCATTCTCTTTACTTAGCTGAGCAGTTCTTGCCATAATATGGATTACTACGGTAGCTGAACAGGGCTGTTTGCTGTATACTAACACTACCTCGGCACAACATAACTGATTGTCTCAAACGCATTAAGAAGGCAAAAAAATCCACCAATTAACATTCAACAAGTCACACCTGTTAACTGAAAACCATCCAGGTGATGACCTCATGCAGCTGATTCAGATATTGCCAACAGTGTGCAAAGCTGCCATCAAGGCAAACATTGGTGACCTTGAGAAATCTAAAATATGAAACATATTTTGGCTTGTTTAAAACTTTTTTTGTTTACGACATAATTCCACATGTTATTTTATAATTTTGAAGTCTTCAGTTATGTTCTCCGGTGTAGAAAATAGTAAAAAAAAAAAAAAAGAAAAACCCCTGAATGAGTAGCTGTGTCCAAACTTTTGACCGGCACTGTATTTATATTAAGTTAATGACAAATGATTCGCTGATTCCACTAAATTCCTGTATGATGTTTTACACTGTGTGTCACCTGGGGGGGAAAGGCTTGTTGTCAGTTTTGTCCTCTTGGCCTGATTCCACCTCCACCAGAGTAACTGGAGGCTCAACAGCTGAAACACATGAAAACAAATAATTGATTCAAAGTCCAGTTTGAATCTCTGCCTCATCTGCAGGATCATTCAGATCTGTTCTCACCTGGAGCAGGTGCTGTTTGACACACCTGAGGAAAAAACAAACCAACAGGGTTAGTAAAGACAAATGAGGTCACATGACTACACATTCTTATATGCATTAATATGAATCTCACTTCAGAACCTATAGAATACGACCAAATAACCTTTAAGCATCTTTTAAAGCTGTAATATGTAACTATTCCGCATTAAAATGTCTAAAAGCGACTATACTTATGTTATATATTTTGTTGAGTTGTGTAAATTATTTCAAATGTTTCCAACAGTTTTCAAACCCAGCAAAATCCTTAATTTTAATCAAGGCAGTGGTCCGTTTCATTTGGTCTCCTGTCAATGGCGTCATAGCCCCTCTACCAAAGAGCATATGTGTTGGCATTGTGGTTTTAAGCCACATTTTATGATAAACTTTTTAGATCTTGGTTATTTTTAACTGTATGTTTTAACCGGATGAAGGATTTGTCATACCTGTTGTACCTCAGGTGGCTGCTCAGGCGGCTGCTCAATCGGCTGCTCGGTCGGCTGCTCGGTCGGCTGCTCAGCTGCCAGCGGCTCTTTGTTCTTCAGGTCAGGCTGCGGAACGACTTTCTCCAAACCCTGAGCGATCCAGGCTATCATTCCTTTTCTGTGGCGAAAAAACAGCAGTGAATAACAGTAAATATAGTCCAACTCTTTATCAGGTGGCTGCTGAACACTAGAGGACGCTGCGGAGCTGGCAGAGCGGCTTCACTGCTAACTTAGCTGGGTTTATAAAGCAGCTCACTATTTGGCATCCTGTCTGTTGATTGGTTTATAAAGCAGCTAACTATTTAACATCCTGTCTATTGATGGGTTTATAAAGCAGCTCACTATTTGGCATCCTGTCTATTGATGGGTTTATAAAGCAGCTCACTATTTTGCATCCTGTCTGTTGATGGATTTATAAAGCAGCTCACTATTTGGCAACCTGTCTATCGATGGATTTATAAAGCAGCTCACTATTTGGCATCCTGTGTATTGATGGGTTTATAAAGCAGCTCACTATTTGGCATCCTGTCTATTGATGGGTTCATAAAGCAGCTCACTATTTGGAATCCTGTCTATTGATGAGTTTTAAAAGCAGCTCACTATTTGGCATCCTGTCTATTGATGAGTTTTTAAAGCAGCTCACTATTTGGCATCCTGTCTATTGATGAGTTTTTAAAGCAGCTCACTATTTGGCATCCTGTCTATTGATGGGTTTATAAAGCAGCTCACTATTAGGCAGTGAGTTTTAATGTTTCCTGTCTCAGTACTCACTCGTCTTCTGGATTACTGTCGTTCACAGAGGAGAAAGAACACAGAGGGAACATCAGTCGACTATTTTCACTCAAAATCAGTGGTTTCCAACCTTTTTGACTTTGGTATATTTGAATACATCTTATAAATCTTTTTCCATGTTTTCGCCCTGTTGATAATTTTGTGACCCCTCAGATTTACCTACTGACCCTGAGGTTGGGAACCACTGATTTAACACATCTTATAAAGCTACACATGGGGAGAAACTTGTTTGACTTAGAATCTTCATCTGGATGAATTTACAGGTTAAAGGACACACATTCTGCACGTTTCCAGCTCTATATTTATATTCTGGGGCTCTACTGGAATGTCTTTGCATGATTTACAGTTAAAAACTCTTTATTTATCTTATACTGGTCCGACATGCAGCCCCTCAGTTCAGCCTCTGTCTGAAACAGGCCGTTTTAGAAAGGATGATGCAGCAGAAATGGAGATTTCCTGAGTTTTATTCTCACAAAACACTTAATCCTACATTTCCTATAATGCACCTGGACAGTGAGTTTCATTAGAGCCTCCCTGCCCGGTAAACAGCCATGTCTTAGAAACTCCTCCAGTTTTTAACGCAGACTCTTAGTCAGAGATTTGTAGTCTCAGAGCCCAAGATGAGGTAACCTTGATGACATCACTATGACATCACCAGGACTATTTTCTCCCCCAGTCAAAATAGGCTGTTTTCACTGAATATGAGCAGTAAACTACTGCACCAAAAGCTTCTAATATTATAAATGAATTATAATGAAGTCATTAAACTGTAATATGTTGTTGGTGTCTCCTGGTTGAACTGTTCCACACACACTGCAGTATTTACCTGGTTGCTGTATTTTCCTCCTGTGAGCAGAAGTGATAAGAGAAAGAAAAGACATGAAATCATCATCAGAACATACAGATGACCTGACCTCTGACCCCAGGTCAGTACCTGACCTCACCTTGGTGGTGGTGTTGGCTCGGCTCAGTTTAGGTGAGAGCGCAGGTTGAGGCAGAGCGCTGCTGATCCACGTCAACACTCCGGGCTGAGAGCCAGACGCCGGGCTGAGGAAATGAGGAAACAAGGTCGGATTTTAACTTTTAAATTTACCGCTCAGGATCGAAAGTAAAAGGAAATAAAAAGAAATTAAAGGTGGAATAAACAAGCCTCCATCACTGTAAACCAGCGTTTAACTCTGTGATGTTTGATCCTGTAGCAGCAGTTCTATGTAGAAGATATAAAATAAAGGTTATAATCTATAAACTAAATGTTTAAATTTATCAGCTGCTCCAACAACAAACTGACACCTTCATCTTCTGCTCCATGAAATCTGTTTGACTTTCAGACATCTCCGTGAAATCCTCATGTTTCTTTCTGAATGGTGTGGCGATAAAGGACTGACCAGGGCCACTAACAGAGCAGAACATACAGAATATTCCTTTAAGTAAAGATGTAATTCTCTGTTTTGTCTTTGATGAGCGTTTTAAGCTCAGGCCTCTTCAGAGCTAACAATGTGTAAACTGTGAGATAAAGCTTCGAGTCAAGTTAGCTTACAAGTCCTGTTGGTTTAGAGTTAACGTTAGCTAACGTTAGCTTCTAGCTTGACTTCTGGCTTTATAAACAAATATCAACTCTTGGATGAAATAGTGACCTGATTGTTAACTAAATAAATAAATAGATTTGACACTTGTGGCTTGATTTTTTTCTGTTTTGATGGCACTAGGCTAACAGTTTCCCCCTGCCTCCAGTCTTTGTGGTAAGCTAGGCTAAACATGTACTGGACAGGACAAACAGTAATTAATGATCAACTGATCTCCATCTGAACATATGACTCCAGAGAGAACAAGAGGATTTACTTAAAAGTTGAACTTTAAGTTGAACATTAACACTGATCTCTGTTAGCTTGCTGCTAACGTTACGTTTCTTTTACAGCATCATGTGTTTGAGATTTGTATGAAATGATGCGTTTCTTCTGATTAGTGACAGAAATCAGGAGTTTGATGAGTGAAAGTCATTCCTGCTGGTTTAATGAGTGACTCCACACAAACACTTTTACATTCAGACTGTCGACGTCTGACAGAAACGTTCATGTTTCACACTCGTGTTTTAAGACTGAAGAACCTTCATCTTTCCTCTGTGATTAAAACAAACATGTCTGCCTTCGCTTGACTGTAATCGTTACGTCACCAGTAGCTTCCAGCAGCTCCTGTTTTCATGTTGGCATTTCAGGTGTGTTTCTACGTTCATAAATGACAATCTTTGCAACAGGTCATTAATATCAATCTCTTAGTGTTCGTCTCATCGTATCTTGCGTATGTTAGAGGATGTCAGTATAACTCACCCGTTCCCCTCCGCTGCCTGGGCTTCCTGTTTGGGTTTCTCCACTTTTGAAGCTGTCAATCAAACGGAAACATAAGTTTAGTTTGAAGAACAAAACCAAACTGAACCACATTATGTTCACCGTGTGAATAATCTCACCTTCTTTTGTGGAATCATCCTGAAATGTCACTTTCTTCTCCTGTTAAAAAACATATTCATCATTGAAGTAACACATCATATATTTAAAACGATTCTTTGTTTCCAACAATAAATTATATTTTTACATAACTTGTTTTAAAGCCTTGTGTATTTAGTCTCTTTCTGTAGTATTTAAACATTTCAGACTTTGGTGTCCCCAGATCCCTACAGAAACATAAATAAATAGATTTATATATATTTCAATGTATTAAATCTAAATAGAATTTAATTTAATTTAAATATTTGATTTTGGCCTTTGTTTAAATATCTATCACATATTAGACATTTAAATATATTTTATGTGATATATTTGCATATATTCATCACCTTTATATGTAAATAAGTTTGTTCTCCATCTATGTATATATATACACTTCTAATATCTGTGAATATTTCAATTCCTAGTATTTACCGTATTATTTTCTGTATATGTAAACATGTCTATATGTAAATCTTCATATGTTAAAATATTCAATTTAAGCTGCTTTTTAGTGTTTTTCACATTAATATAGACATATTTAAATGTTTTGTATAGAATATATTAATGTTTGTTCTCATTTAATGTAAATAAATTCAGTCTCTATATACAGTATGTAAATATTTGCATTTTCATTTTATGTACATTTCAAATTTTAGCTTCAAACACACTGAGTCAGACAGAAATTCAAGCAGCAAATAGAAAATACCAACAAACCAGCGCTGCAATGTAACTACATACATTTACTCAAATACTGGATTTAAGTACAATTTTGAGATACTTGTACTTTGCTTGAGTATTTCTATTTTATGCTACTTTGAACTTTTACTTAAGTACTCTTTACTCCGCTACATTTATCTGACAGCAGCTACTTTATGGCGTCAACTCAAGATCAGCTTAATGTAAACATTAAAAAAAACATATCAATCAAAACAATTAAATGATGGCAAGTGTCTGTTTTCTTGTTTATGTTTTTGAGTTCATGTTCATGTTTTAGATCATGTATTTACAGAACTGAATTTACTGACCTTGAACTGACACATATTACTTTTCAGATCAATATTTTATATGTAAAACATATAATATTTTATAAAACATATATGATTATGATGATGATGATGATGATGATGATGATTATTATTGATTAGGACACCCTACAGTAAAAGTTGTTAAAATTAACTTTAGCTTGACAACATTAAAATACTTCAAAAACATATCAATGAATCAGTATTAATTTTCTAATATATATTATTAATATAACACTGTAAAATGAGCTAATTTACATAATGAGTACTTTTACTTTTGATACTTAAAGTACAATTTGCTGCCTTTTACCTACTGCAGAACTTTTACTTATAATTGAATATTTTTTAATCCTACTGATAGTAAGTAAGTAAAAGATTTCAGTATTTCTTCCACCACTGACAACTAAAATGACAAAATATCCTGATAATTGAACTGTTAGATTTGTTAAAGGTGCCTGTTAATCAAATTTATCAACGGAAGGGGCGTGGCCTACCGGAGCAGGAGGAGGCGGGGCTGCAGCAGGGGGCGGGGCCACGGCCGGTTTCTCCTCCTTCTTCGGCTCTTCATCTTTTTTGGGCGCAGGCTCAGGCGGCTGGGGAACGACTTTGACCACCCAGCTCAACATCCTCAACAAACACAAACAAAAACATTTACTGCAGGAAAAAATTACAATATAATACAAAAGATGTTTTTGATTAAGACGGAATCACATAAATCATAAATGTCTATCAACATATATATGGTGTCTTAAGATTTAAAATAAAATTCAGTTGTTTAAACAAAAGAATGTGTTTGTAAAGATGGAGCCATCGGAAGAGTTCACACGTTCAATGATCAACATAAAAATGATCAATTCCTTGATTTAAAAACAAACGAAGACCCAAAATAATTAGCTCTATGCACACTGAGTTTACAACTGACCTGCTTCTCGCTGTGCTGTGCTTAATGGAGTTAAGATCATGTCTGGCTGAGTGTCAGTCTCAATTACATCTTAATTAGATCATGACCCTAATCCACCACAGGAGGCCTGGCAGCAGGAAACCGCTGTGTCACCGTGCTGCGGAGCATCACTGCTTCAATTAAAACGCTTCTGCAGTTTGGCACTCAGCTTCTTAACCATTCGCCCAGTCGCTCAGTTTTCCAGTAATCTGTTGTTAATAATCAGCCAGTTGGTCAGTCAGACAGGTAACCAGTCAACAAATCAACCAGGTAACCAGTCAGTCAGTCAGTCAGTCGGACAATCACAGATTCTCCACAGTTAGTCAGACTGACGAGTAAACAGTCTAAGATTTAATTATATAGAAAATAAGCCGGTCACAAAACAGAAGGAGAAGCTGACGCACACCGAAGTTATTATTTCTGCAACAGTTCAGCCAGCAAGGTTTTCATCAGCCAAACAGCCACGTGAACAAAAAACAGGCTGAATAAACAGACAAAAGGTCGAGTATGTTTACACATTAAAGGAATTTGACTTGATCATACAACACAACAACCTTCAGACATACACAATAATGTCTACATACAAGTGAAACTGTTTCTGTCGACTGTAAACAGGATACAAATAGTGTAAAGAAGTGCAGAGTGCTGTGATATTGAATGCACAACACACTAGTTATGTACAGTATGTACAGCCTGTTCAAATATACAGTAATGAATGAAAAGTATTGCATATTTTGTACTTTAAACTAAAATAAATATGTATAATTGGTAGGAGCAGTGGGTGTTATAGTGTTACAGGTTTACTGCACAGTGTCTGAGTTAACTGTGAAAAGTGACAGCTGCACCTAAAATCAGGTCACATGATGCAAAATAATTATTCGTACATATCAATTTGCTTTGTGCAGAGAAAACACAAAAAACAAAACATTTTATGCAAAATTGCACAGTATATATTTTTTAAAAACAGAAGAGGGAAAAGTGTGTACATGGTGCGTAACCTGCGCGATAAACAAGCCGGTATTTGTTGTAGCCACCAGGGGGAGACATATCAACGACCGAGAGAGGAAATTATAGTTTTGTAATTCCTGTTTTTATAAAATTAGCCAGTTAACCAGTTTGGTGGTGAATAATCAGCCTGTAACAGCCAGATAACCAGTCAAAAAATTAGTCTGACAGTTAGCTAGTTAGTAGGGGAGCCAACTAGCAATAAGTTAGCTAGTTAGCTTGTCAGCCTTTTGGCAAGCTAGCTGGTCATCCAGGAAAGCAGTAAAACAGAGCTGAGACTTTGAGACTTTTAGTCCATTTACTGTAGATGATGAACTGGTCCAGTTTGGTCGGAGTGATGGTGGACGAGTGTCGGAGGATACGAGCCGGCTCTCGCCTAAATATGGCTACCAGATTGGGTTAGATTGTGGCAATGTAAAAAACTCCAACTAGCAGCACTTCATATCATATCAATCATATCAATATCAGATCAATATCAGATCAATGTGTTTGTATATATATATATATAACCTCACAGGGCTTTACCACATGTGACATGGACTTCCTCCATCCTTCCAACACTTCAGATTCAAGTTCAGATGAGGAAAAACTCTCAAAAACTCTCCTTTAACAGTGAAAAGTGTTTATTCCATCAGTCCAGCACCAGTAGAACAAACAGGCCTGCTGGATTCAGGCTGCTGTTGGTCCAAATCATTTTGGTCAACTGAAGCTTCTTTTTAAACAAGCACGTTCCCCATAACTGAAGTCACGTTTCTACTGATGCTAATGCTCCAGATAACAACAAAAAATCCCCCACAGTTAGATTCTGAGATGAGATGTGTTATCAGTTCTTAAAGGCACCAACAGCAGCTATTCAGTCGACTTTCTCAACTTTATGGGATTATTTTATAAACAGCCTGTGTCACATTATCATTTTTAGGACTGAAATATATATTTTTTTAATTTAACCTCTCCATCTTTGCCACGCTGTCTGGTTTACCATCTTTTTTAGACTCTTGGAACCATAATTTAACTAAAAGAAAAATGAGAAATACCATCACCAGATATCATTCATCCTCTCATATGTTTCTCAAAGAAGAAAATAAAATCCAACACTAATACCAAACAAAAGACTCTAACCCGATAGCAGGGTCCAGGTGTGTTTTTGGGTGCAGTGTAAAGGTGTGGGTGGGTGTGGTCTATGTGCTGGAGGGTCCTACCTGAGTTCTTCAGTCAGGGTCCAGCAGCATCCCAGAGAGCTGCGGTGAAGACGCTGTGAAGCTCAGCAGGGATCTGAACACTGCTGCAGGATTACAGAGGAGCTCTGCTAACAGGATTACTGAGGGACTGAAGGGCAGAGCGGGACAGACCGGGGTGGGAAGGGGGCTCAGATTAGACTCCCAAAAGCTGAAACATGAAGGGAAACGCTGCACGACTGAACCACGGCCCTCAGGTGGTCCAAGTCAGAAAACAAAACCCCTGATGTTTTTATCTTAGACGAGAAAACAGTCAGAAGATTCACAGGAACATGCTGACAGTCTGAGAAATCCTCTTATTGCTCATCTTCCACAGATATCAGTTTCACTGTGTTTAGCTTGGCACTAAGTATTTCAGGGAAGTTGTTTGAGCAGTTAAAGCAGGTAAACATGTCCGGGACCGAACTGGATGCACAGATCATTTCTGCAAAGCTTCAAAGCTTCATTTTGTCCAAACAGTGTTGTTGCCAAAAAACAAATCATACAAAGACTCCAGAAATCACATTTCAGTGCAAACTATCATTCAAACTATCATTCAAACTATCATTCAAACTATCATTCATATACACTCAAATCCAGACTGTGATGCCACCAGGTGTCACCAAGCTGACTGCAATAAAGATCCACATTCACTGTGTTACACAAAACTGACACAAGGACCTTGTAAGACCGGCCATTTATAATTATGCTTAAATAAAAAAGGACGAGGAAAATAAAGCTGATACTGAAACTTTTTGAAGGAACTATTTGACCTCCTTTCAGCCGGGCCAGCAACATGGATCTATTGATAATGTCAGTCCACCTCTTTCCTTCAGACTGAAATATCTCCTCGACTATTGGATGAACTGTTACCCAGAGAGCAAACCCTGCTGACTTTGGTGATCCTCTGAGTTTTTTCCTCTAACACCACCAACAGATCAAAGTTTTCACTTATCCTGAAAAATATTTATTGAATGTAGTTCCTCTCTGAGCTGTGGCGGAGAGATACGTTCTGGTAGTGGTGTGTGAGTTTGCTTAACTTCTACTCACAATGTTAAGAGGAAACTTCACAGTGATTCTTTTTTCTTTGCAGATGATGATAGCCGGAGTATTTTTGCAGTCTGTGTTTTTTTGGGGCGTTTGTGACGCCTCAGAGTTGATCTCCAGCTGTTCTCGTCCTCCAGACCTCCAGGTTTTCCTCCTGCTTCTGCTCCTAATAAGACATGAAAACGGTTCAGTCTGTGTTTATCTGCTGTGATGTGAAAGAAACAAGTGATGAGCAAACGTGTTCCAGAGATTTCCTCTGAGAGATCCTGAAAGGAGCAAGTTGTTTACCTCACAAGACAGCTGCAACATCACGAGATCCCACGAGAATCCGTCTGGTCAGGCTTCAAGTTGTGCGCTTGTGTTCGAACCATCAGTGGTTCAGACCAGTCAGCGTTGTGAATCCAGCTGCGAGAAAAAGACTGAAGAACATGGTTGCAACATCTCCATCATCACCAAACTTTGTATGTGGTAATCCAGATTAGAATATTGACGGTTTGACATAAATCTGGATTTTTTGGTTGTTCAAAGCTGTCTTCAGATTAATCTGGATCTCGTCAGTCCTTAAACCTGCTTAAATTCAGTTTATTGACAGTCAGCTGGATCATAACCAAGATGTTTTAGTCTGAACCCCAAACATGAGCTCATTTTCATTTACAAATGTCTCACTTTCTCAGATTTATAATGAAAGAATGTTGATATAATTATAATTTTAGATGATAACATGCAGGTTATGGACAGTTACTGATACTTATATATGATAAAATATACAACAAAACAACAGTCTGCAGACTAAAAAGGAATCAATTCTAATTTAGTTTGAGATCATCTAAGTGAAAAGACACAAACTCACCTAAAAGATTCTGACTGCCACATCTGAAGTCAGTATAAATAAATACTAGGGGTGTGCTTGAATACAAATACATTATTCGGCAAAGCACAAATAGTGTTTTTTGTTTTTTTGGTTTTTTTTTTTTACAAATATTTGTTTCATACAAATATTTTTTAAAAAACATGTCAAATAGCAGCGTGCAGGTCAGTTATAGTCGCTATCTCAGTGTCTCTCCTCTGCTCCGCTGTGACGTCTATCAGCAGGTCTCAATGAGGGGAGTCACATCCACCTGCTACATGACGCATATTTCTTAATTTGGACATCACTTTAATTTTCATCTTTAATTTTCTAAAATTATAAGGATTTTTAGGCCTCTTTTCACTTTTATTAGAATACAAATACAAATAATTTTGCTGCCTCAACAAATACAGATACTGGGCCCTCTGCACATCCCTAATAAATACATGTATGTGCTTCTCCCTGTTTGTATCATGTGAGAAAAAGATGGTTCCTGCAATAAGTCTACATGCATGCAGAATGTATCCCTCCGCTGGTTCTAAACAGACTGAAACCTTGGAAGATACAACTGGATTTATCTAAGTGAGACTGCTTAGGCCTCATATTAGCTTCAACCCTTTTGCAACAATGATTCTCGGTGTGGACGTTCCTGCAGAGATCAGCGAGCAGCAGCAGTTGTTTGGTTTCAGAGGGATTTGAGAGTCAAGTGTTGTTTCATTGCATAAATTGGATTGAAGCTTCAGTCCTGATGGCGACTGTGGACTGAGTGTCGTCTGACAGCTGGAAACTCGTTATCATCACTTAAGACTGCTTTCTCTCTCTCTCACCTTCCTGTTTCCCACAGTTGAGCTAAATGTCTAAGATCAGATTATTTGTCATGTTTTTATTATATCTGACCTCATCTGTATTCTTACTCACAACCATTCTTAAGGATCATTCTGACAATTTTCTACATTTTTCTTATTGTCGACAAATCTCATGTTTGGATCCAAACCAACAATGAACTGATCTACTAACAAGTATTGTGTGTGTATCAAAGCCTGATATATCTTATTAAAAACACGTCAGTGAGTCACACCGCTGCACTGGGTGACATGTTCCTTCATCATGAAGAGTTTGGTCACGTTAGTTTGTTTAGAAACGGCTCCAAAAGCGACAGGAAGTGTAAAGATGCTAAAATGGGTGTAATGTTCTCTCTAAAACTCTGGCAGATGTGTTTTGTACCAGCTGAAGTCTGTTCGCTGATTGTTTTATCCAGTTATTAGAGTGTTGCAACAGTCTGGATGAGAAACACCGACATGAATTTCTTTGCATCAGGAGCAGCAAAGATACGCAAAATAAGACTTTTGCAATATGTCTCAATGCAGTTTTCCTGATGCAGTCAGTATTCTTCTGTTTGGATTTATCTCCTTGCTGTATTACGGATTAAATGTCTTTATTGTTTTCTTTGGATCAAGATTCAAAACCAGAAGAGACTTATCTGAACAACATTGTGTGTCTGATTTTACAGTTTATTTTACTCCTTTTTATCTTACATATTACATATATTTAATAAATTATTTTATTGTTATTTGGCTCCTCTATAAAGCATGTTGTTGTGCATATGCAGCCGTGGTGTCTCTCTGTCTGTGTTTGTGTTGCAGCCTCTCAGCTGGGGAGCATATTGCTAAAGCTGTTAATGTGGCCCTGAGGAGGATTATCTGCTAACGAGGTTAAGTCCAGCGTCAGCGAAACAGAGGATTGGAGCTCAGGTGCTCCGGCTACCTGAGCCAGATCACAAGCCTGAAAACACTTGGCACTGACATCCATCTTTTTCCTTTCCTTCATCCTCCTTTACATCTCTGTGTCCTCCTTTATTTCCCACACTTGTGTAGTTTTTTTCTTGCATTCTCCTTCTTCTCTTCTTTTGCATGTTTATCTACATACTCTCTACCTTTCTACCTCCTCCTTTCCTTCCTTCGTCCATCCTTCTTTTCTTATTTACAATTTTCTTATCAACATATTCTCTTCCTTCTCTACCTCCCTACCTCCTCTTGTTCTACATTTTTTCCTATATCCTCCTTTATTTTCCTTTTCCTCCTTTATTTCCATACTTTTCTTTCCTTCTTTTGCACCCTTACGTGCACTTACAGTTGTCCTTCTATTTTCCTTACATATATCCTTCTTTCCTTCCCCTCTCTTGCATCTTTATCTACATACAACCTTTCCTACATCACACTCTCCTCTCTTGAGGATTAAACTTATTATTGCATTAAAATATTTAATACTTTGTGGTTTGATGTCATGAAATTTCCACATCATGTCTTGTCTTAATTGAAGTCAAATAATTTTCATTCAACATCATGAACACGGCAGGCTTCGTGTCCTCAGGTAAAATGAGCTCACGCTGCCCTCTGGTGGAGAAGTTGTTCACTGTAATATGAGAGTGTGTCTGCAGTAGAAGATTCAGATCTCCATGAGCTCCTTGTTTCCACAGTATCAGTTTGTTTCAGGTAATTTATGTTAGTGGATGTCATAATTATTGCAAGATTTTTTATATATGATATATATGTATATATGATATAGTGGGAGAAATACTCCATTACAAGTAAAAAAAAGTCTTGCATTCAAAAATGTTCAGAAACAGTAAAAACTATCAGAAGTATTAAAAGTATAAATATTCATCAAGGTCAGAGTTTTTGCATGCTGGTTCTATGAGGGTGCAAAAGCATGCATTGCACCCTCAATTTAAGTGTGAATAATAAATGTGTCGTCATTTAATTGGGAACTCTCGCTGAGTGCATGATGGTGAGTGATGAGTAGCAGTATGTCTATGATTGCAATTGCTTAGGTCTGCGACTGTATCAGTCTGCGTTTGGGTGCCTCTAACCACGGCTGGACAACTTCAGTGAACTGAAGGGTTAAGTAGTTTGCTATTGTCCAAATATCTTAACATGGATATTCAAAAACGTCTGGGGAGGCTGAAGTTGAACACCAGCAACTCCAGCCAAAGTAAGCCTAGCTGTCTCAAATATAACGCCTACCACCAGCTCAATCCCTCCCAGAGACAGAGGAGACAGAGGCAGAGATGAGAGAAGGGGATATTATCATGGCAGACAGCTGAAGAGAAGAACTGTTATCCATGAAACAGAACGGAGGATGACTGAATCATATAGTGGCATGTTTGGCTGTGGAGGAAGTGAGCAACTACTATAAACCCAGTACTTTGCTGTGACATGTGACAGCACACAAAATTCAAAAGTCTTAGCATCTCAGTGAGCTGAAGTTAATAGCCAAGATTTTTAAAGGACTGAAGGCAACCTGAGTCTCTTAAAATGTGACATAATTAGATCCTTTTGCTGCCTCCATGCTGCACACTGTTTAATCTTGAATCTTGATCTTTGTTCTTGCTTGGTAGTACATATTGCTTCAGTTATGTAGTTTAACATATTTTCTCATATGTATTAAGTCCATGTTATTTTAGTATGGCCCTGTTACACTCTTTTCTGCCAGTAGGTGTCAGTATTCAGCTGTGATTCCTCTGGGATCAGAGTTTAAGGGCACAGATGCTGTTCTGACTTCATGAGGAACAACATGCGGTATTCACTTACTACTGTTTACAACTTCTTCCAGCTGTGTTCCAGCGTAATCTGATCATCAGTTTCATGAAGAATGTAACTTAGAACAGTGGAGTTTCTCTCTTTCATGCCCTTCAGCTCCTCCCTTATTGAGCCATATCAGAATGTTGTAAATTAGTTGTTCTTACTTGATTACAGCTGAGTCATCATTTAGTTAATATATAAACTAACAGTTTTTTCCAGTAAGTAAATTTTACCATTTTGTAATTTATTCTTATGTTTTTTTGCAGCTGTTAGTAGCTCTTTCATTTCCTTTGTGCATTGCATTGTGGGACAATAGTGTCCATCTTCAGCACACTGAAAATAACATTTTTTGACAATGAGTGTTTAGTTTGGATTCAGGACACGACTATAATGAATCTGAAGAGACTGGATAAGTGAAATGAAGGTTATAAAAAAAAGGTAAAGAAGGAAGAACAGAGGGAGGGGAGAAAGAAAGAAATAAGGAAAAAGGAACAAATGAACGAACAAATGAAAGAAGGAAAACAGAAAAAGTAAAGAAAGGAACAAACAACAGATTGATATTTGACCTCCTCACAGAGAACATTCAACAGTCCACATCTGTTTCTCAATAAACTCATTGTCCTCTGTGAACAGTGAACTGAACTGTCTGTAGTTTAAACTCACTGAGGACACGGAGGTTGTGTTATAGCACAGTTTCCGTGGTAACCATGCCAACAGTAGGCTAATTACGTTTACATCAGACCTGAAAACCTCCAATAACATCATACTGAAACAAGAACTGAACTTCTGTCCTGACTCTTATCAGCTCTCACCTCCTTCAACTCTCTGATGATATACATTTTTTTGATCATGTTGCCATGGAAACACAGCACAAAGTCCTCACACATTCCTGTGAATTACGCTACTACACTAAACTTCTTCACCTGCAGGAAAACTGTCTTCATCAGACGTCTTCACTCAAACAAACACATCAGTGTCCATAATAAACAGCAGCTGCCTGTTTTACAGTCACATTTCATAAAGTTCAAATGTTTCCTCGTATGGTGACATTATGTCTCCGGTCAAAGGCAGTGTTGGAAGAAGTATTCAAGTCCTTTACTGCAGTAAAAGCACTAATACAGCAGTTTGGAAATACTGTATATAATACAACAATAAAAGTCCTGCATGAAAAAATTCCACTGCAGTAAAAGTACATAAGTATTATGAGCTTGATGTAGTTAAAGTATTGCAGTAAAAGTACATAAGTATTATGAGCTTGATGTAGTTAAAGTATTGCAGTAAAAGTACATAAGTATTATGAGCTTGATGTAGTTAAAGTATTGCAGTAAAAGTAGTGGTTTGGTCCCTCTGACTGATATATTATTATATATGACATCATTAGATTATTAATAGTGAAGCATCAGTGTTAGAGCAGCATGTTACTGTTGTAGCTGCTGGAGGTGGAGCTAGTTTACACTACTTTATATACAGTTAGCTAGTTTAGTCCAGTGGTTCCCAACCTAGGGGTCGGGGCCCCTCCAAAGGGTCAGCAGATAAATCTGAGGGGTCGTGAGATGATTAATGGGAGAGGAAAGAAGAAAAAACAAAGTTCTGATACACAAATCTGTTTTCAGTTTTTGGACTTTTTCTCTAATCTTTGATTTTTGCTGAAATATTGGATCATTTGAACATTTATTGAAATGAAAGCATGTGAGAAGTTTAGAGGGAAAAATCACTATTTGGTGGAGCTGTTAACAACTCATAGACATGTGAAATGTGACCCGACTACACACTGCTTTATGTAAGACTTTGTAGGGTAAAGGCAGACAGCACAAGCCTTAAACAACAGACCAGCTCTTTCTTCAACACCCCAGGAATGCTGGCCAATAACATATAAGTGAGAGTCCAAAACTCCTCACTGACCATCTAAACAACCTCCTGGAAAAATGAAAGGATCAGATAAGGAACCCTCATCTCCTGCATGGTCACCAAACCAGACCACTGATCCAAACCACCTGATCCTTCAAGCTACAAGAGCCAGCAAGATGGGAAGACCAATTCACACCCCAGTATGAACTGATAGTACCATTTGCATAAACAACCCCCACCATTGGTTATCATAACTGACCTCTAAGAGCCAGTCACACACAGAGACGAGCTGGCACCAACTTTAATCCAACTATGGACTTTGACTTTCAGGACTTGAATGACCAACCCAAGAACTGATCACCGGACAAACCAGCATAAGGCACAAGACATGCTGCACAATATGCCATACAGACATTTACCAGAACACACACACACACACACTCAAATGGCATGGACCCCTGCCATTTGCAGTCAGATCAAGGAGAACAGTCGACTGTAAAACCCATGAACTTACAAATGTAGTTTTAGATTTTGTCTAAGGACAATTATGTTGTATGTTGATATGTGTGTATATCACAATATGTGTTGTTATGTACTTTAGTTAGACTTTTATTCCACTGCCTTTAAGCCAAGAAATGTACCACTAACATAATCATCCATGATAACACACATCTTATTTAGTACCATTCTGCTTGTTTCACTTTCAGAACATTAAAGCTACCATCAAAATTGCAAAATTAGGAGTCTTGCAATTGTTAAATACTTTGATTATTGGAGTAACTATATTCAGGAACTGTACCCACCTGTCCATGGACAGGAGGGGACTGACTCTGCTCCCCCAGAACTCTGCAGCCCCTGGGATTGGCTAGGATGCACCTTCTGGACCGGGAGATGGAAACTTTAAAACAGTGTCTTATCTGAGACTCTAGGCTGTTTTGGGCTGCTTCTTTGGGCTGCTGCTTGCTTTTGTCTTTGTCTTCTTGCTTTCTGCCATGCCGGTTGAAAGGTTGCATTTTGCTAGTTTAAAGATGTGACTCAGAGCAACAGGAGGTGAAACCTCAAAAGTCTAGAGTCATGAGTTGAGGGTCAAGCGTAGGAGAGCCTGAGAGCATAACCCAGGAGCTCTCTTCCAGTGGAAACTTTTCAAGTTCGGACCGGCTGACTCACTCATCACAAGATCCAGACTCCAGCTCCTCACCCCAGCACATCAGACCCCATTCTCCACAAGAAGCCACCCCAGCAAACAAGTATTTGTAACTTGCTTGAACCCTGGTCCCTTCATGATTTGTAATTGCAATTAGCAATTCAGAACTAAGCTGTTGTACCGTTGATTTGACGCTGCTTCTCAGGTAACAGTCATCACATCTGTTTATCAGGTCTCTCATACCAACTACACAATAGATAACTCTGCATCATGCATTCAAATCATTTACTAGCCATAGCCTTGTGAACTAGTTTCCCTTTCCCTCTTGTGTCTTGTCTGTAAAACATTATGTGTTTAGTACTTGTAGCTGTAGTATTAGTAATAAATGTCTATGTAACTAAAGTGGACTTGTTTGTGTTTTCTTGTGCTTGCAGCTCAGTCACTTAACCTTAAAAGACCTTATACCCTCGCAAAATCATAATTACGATTAATAACAATCATAATTAGGGACCGAGCCCAAAAGGCAGGGGACTACTGTAAAACAGTAGTCCTCGTCTAAGGGCGAGGACCCTATTGTTTAATGTGTGTTTGTTTGTTTCTTTCTTTCTTTATTATTACGCCACTTAAACCCTAAATTTGACCCCCTAAACATGCTCAAAAACTCACCAAATTTGGCACGCACATCAGGTCTGGTGAAAAATTGATAAATGTAAAAATTAACCTCGAAAGTGCCAAAATGTGCTCTCTATCACCACCTATGTAACTAAAACCAAAACTCAATTATTCGTCTCATCAAGACCTACAAATCATACACTGACACCCCTGACCTGAATCCAACAGGAAGTCTGAAATTAGCCTTTCAAAATAAGACTTTGCCCCAATTTTGGCCCCCGAACAAACGCTATATCTTCCGAGGGTGTTAATGGTATCAGCTTCAAACTTTAATAGATGACTTATGACACTATGCTGAAAAAAAGTTGTTAAAAACTTTGTAATAACTCGAACGGTTTGGATTTGATAAGCCCTGAAAGTTGCAGTGCCACATCACATCTTACAATGTAAAACAATGGGGAAGCATGAGCTTTGTGTCAAACAGAGGCTTCTGACGTCCAAACTATAAGTCTGACCACTTTCAAAGAGAGAAAGATTTGGCCAAAGTCATGGGATTTATGAGGAGATTTCATAAGAAGCGTACTCTAAAATCCTCCTCTCCAACTGCTCCTGGTGATGTCACTCCCTCAGTGCTGTGAAACATTCTGCAATACACACTCATTATAAAATCACAGGAGGAGCAAGAAAAGACTTTAAAACTCACACTCTAATATCTCAAAAACAGTAAAAGATAGAAAATACATGTAAATTCAAGATTTGTAGGTCAAAGTCTCATGACTCATTTAAAGTTCAAATGAAGTTTGTATCTAAAACTATGCTGAAGCAGTAAATGTTCAAAAAGGTGTGGGTTCGCTCACACTCTCCATTCAAATATATGAGTATTTTTCTGTGTCCAGCTGCAGTTACTTATTGTCTCTACACACCTGACAGTACACATGTCAATCAAACTTTCAAAATAAAAGCACACCACACTTATAAGAAATTTCCCTCATTTTTAAAAAGCAAAATGATCTGATCCCGATGGGCCAGAGTGCGACGTCCTGACCAACGCTGCTTGCAGCTTTAATTATAATTGACCTCTCTTGTGTGGCCAACAAGGAGGACTATTTCCCTATTATTATACGTACTCTAATATGAGTTATGTCGCTGAACAAATAATTTCATGTTGGAGAACGAGTGTGTTTTAAACTTTATTAAAAACTGCACTTACAGAATGCCACACAGTGTAATCAGTGTCATTTCATGTCGTATCCTGATTGGTCAGTTTGTAGTTGAGGGTCGTAGCAGCACTCAGTCAGCAGCAGTGGTGAGAATTTGTCAGAGTTTGACCACATTTCTCTCACAAGTGTCAACTTTTATCTCAGAAAGCCCAAAATCGCATCGTGTAAAGACGCCTGAAGGAAGGAGAGTGAAAAAACTGCAGGCAGACGTAAACGAGCCTCCATCTCTGTAAACCAACACTAGTGTCTAACACTGTGATGTTTGAAAAGGTTTTTGATTCTGTAGAAACAGTTAAATGTTGAAAATATTGTTATCAAATGTCATTAAAATAAAGATTCTAATCCACAAACTAACTGTGTTCCAGTTTGAGGTCTTTAAACCTCATGTTTCATGTTGATGAAGGAGCGACCAGAGCCGCTAAATACGGAGCGATCTGCCTACACAGCTGCTGCCCCGCTGATCTGTTAGCTTGGTGCTAACGTTACATTTATTTTACAGCGTCATGTGTTTGAGATTTGTATGAAATGATACATTTATTCTGATTATAATGACAGAAATGACGAGTTTGATGATAAACATGTAACCAGAAGTTCACAGAGTTCAGCAGATGTGGCTGATATATGTGACAATTCTCACATATTGTTAAATTAAAAATCTGTTTTTTTCCATCTGGGGATCTGATCAAGGTCACTAAGTTTCAGGAATGTACATAAACAAGCCCCACCCACTGTTACAATCCCAGTCCAAGCCTCGTGAGAGAGGACAGGTGAGAGGACAGGTGAGAGGACAGGTGAAAGGACAGGTGTGATACCGCAGGGAGTGACAAGGGTGGGAGAGTCTCAGAGATTAGGGACGCCACCGTCATCACAAAGATCAATGTGGACACCTGGGAGGATGTTATTGACCATATAGAGACATAATGAACTCTCAGGTGTCCAAACAGAGACAATAACAGACTCCCATATGGAAGCATCAGTATTGTTTCTATGGAAACATGTAGTTTATTATCTTTGGTTGGTTGTTGGTACACAATTGCAGACTTTACTGGACACCTGCCAGCCAATCAGAGACCAGTATCGTCCTTGGAAATAACAGAGAGTGGGCGAGGCGAGGCGAGGCGAGGCGCGCCAATCTGAACCCCAGTGAGGAATTTATGTCCACGAGTAAAAGTCCCATCCAGTGAGTCAGAGCGAGTAGAGGGGAGTGTGTGTGTGTGTGAGTCAGAGAGAGTAGAGGGGAGTGTGTGTGGGTGTGTGTGTGTGTGTGTTTGCTAGTATTTAAACACCACACCCTGTCCTGTCCTGGATCATAACGGAGCTGCTGCTGCTCACTACTGCGTCTCTGAAGGTAAGAACACTTGAAAAACACCTCCAGCTGTTTGTTTGTGCAGAGTTTTCACTCTTAATGTGCTGAAAGAACTTAGAGGTGAATGCTTAACCTGTTAAATCTCACAAAACAGAAAGAGTTTCAATGTTTTTGGCACTTTAACTGTCAGAAACCTGTGTCTAACAGGTCTTTCAGTCTCAGTGAATTGGTGAAGAATTGATTAAAAGCTAAAATCTCTGTCAAGAGACTCGTATCAAACGTTGCAGATGTGATAACAGGCTGCTGCTCGCTGGGTGCGGCCGGGCAAAGTCTTCCCCGAAGACCCGCTCAGCTCTCTGCTGCCTGCAATTGCCAGAGTATCATGTTCATGTCATTTCACAGAGAGGTGATGGAGAGTTCATGAGACTCTACAGAGACAAATTTATACACTGCTTTTCTTTATGTCTTCATCCTGTCAGCTGCTGCTGGTCCTGGAGGTCCATAAAAAGACAGTTAAGACAACAGTAAGACGGCGTTAGAGTCAACAAATCAAATCGATTCACAAACAAACACAACTGGAAAAAATACTCGCCTTGACCAAACACTAACTTGCAAAACATTTATCTTTAAAGTCTTCCCAGAAGAGTGAAGGCTGTTGTAGCAGCAGATCTGCACATTTTTGGCAACAGATGAAGCAATTACAACTCTAAATGAAAGTTTAGGGTTCAGCTGAAATGAGTGTCGTTCTGCACGCGGCCAAGAGGCAACAAGTCCACCGAGTTAAACGACCACATAGTTCGTTGGCACCTGCTGGACCTGCTGGAGCGTAATGTTTCCAAAACCGTTACACGTCACTGTTAAACAATAATGATGTTTTATGATGTAATGTTGGGACACGTTCATTGTCACGGCAACAGTAAATACCAAGTTACAGTTTTAAACAAAATGTCCAGATCGCGGTTGAAGTGGGAAGCAAACAGCTAAGTCTCTAATAACCATCCACCCAACCCGCCTCATCCTAATATGGACATTTGTCACTTTATATAGACGTCATCTGATCTGCGTCACTAATGGTCATAATTACTACGGCTGCTGGATCTCATCTCTCACTCAAACGTAACTATAGGTTGTTTTATGACCTATAGTTACATTTTTCTTGGGTGGAACCAAGAGTCAAACACAGGCTGATAACTCACTGATAACATGATTAATTAGTGGTCGTGTCACAGGACAGGATAGAAATTATTTATTTTTATGATCAGAGGTTTAATTAAGGTGGACGGTTTTTAAAAAAGAACCAGAGACATCGTCTTTTTTCCCCACACATTCTTCTTTGTGTTCTTTCCCAGCTCTGATGAGTCAAAATGTCTCCTGTGAAAGAATCTGACTCATCTGGTATTTATTTAGAAAACAAAATACAGAGTATTTAACAGAAAAACAGGCGACAGATGAAATACAGAGAAGCCTTTCCTGCTGCCTTTTTGTATCTAAAACTATTTTTAATTTGCACAACAAAAACTAACAATAAACATGATGGAAAAGAATCACACGGTTCACGTTATTCATAATGTTCTAAACTGACAGAAAACCACCAACATAAAGGATGAATCAGATGAAGCCAGTCGTTTCATTTTGTTTTCATAGTTTTATATTCTAGCAGTGCTACATGCTAACCGCTACATGCTAATTACTAACTTGTGCATTGAAATGACATAATTAGAGCCTTGCTTCTCTCTGTGTCTGATACATTATATGGCCAAAAGTATGTGGACACCCCTGTCAACATACTTTAGTTTACTTTTAGTCTGGTTCTGTTTTTCCTGGTTTGAGCCTCTTAGTTCTAATGAGGAGAAATCTTTAAATGTTTTAGTCACCAGTAATCTTACAGCTTTGCGTCAACAGTTTGTTTTTGTCTTTTCCCTTTTTCAACATGACAATAGTTGTGTTTCCATCCCACACTTTTTTATGTTTTTTCAATTTGTGCATAAAAAGAGTGAAAACACTGTAAATTAAAAAAAAAGTTGAAATATTGCAAAAAAAAGTTTTAACACTTGGATGAGGTGGAAATGTTGACATCTGGATGAAAGCAAAATGGAAACAGATTTAGAGAAAAAATTATGTCTTATGGGAAATATTTGACTTAAACGTCCCTGAAGCTTCTGCCCCGCTGGAGAGACCCAACATGGTGGCAGATGTTTTTCACTGTCAGCTCTCTTCTTGGTCTCTGGGCAGCGTTCAGTACGTGTCTGTATAACTGACACAGAGCTGCTATCAAAACGCTTCCAACAGCAAGAAGCTGTGATGTCAGCTGTTTGTCCATCACGCTCTCCATCACCAGGATGTGTGACATGTTTCCATCACTTCATCTCTGGCTGAGTTCTTCTGTTTGTGCTTTACTGCATTCGACAGGAGAATCAACACCAACTCTTTACTGCAACTGTTAATATTCACTAAACAGAAGTGGATGGAAACAAACATTAATTCATATTTTCTTTTATTGATTTTCAGAAATTTCAGTTAAAATTTGAACTACATTTTGATGGAGACCAGACTTATGTCTGTGCACAAAGCAGCTCCATAAAGAAATGTTTTTCCCAGTTTGGTGTGAAAGAACACCTTTGGGATGAACTGAAACACCGACTGTGAGTCAGACTTTATCACCAACATCAGTGTTGATGCTCTTGTGTCTGAATGGGAACAAAACCCTGCAGCCTGGTTCCAACATCTGCTGGAAAGACAGAAGAGTGGAGGCTGTTACAAAATTACATTTTATGTATCACGTCTATTCAGCTGTCCACATACTTTTGGCCATTTAGAAATAAGTGTTGACATATCTGAAATGTGTTTAGAGACAGAAATGGTGTCATTCCCCTTTAAATCCCAACAAACAGCAGACAGTTCGGACTGACACTCAGCTTCAGGGCTGTTTGTGCCAGCTGTTGCTAGGAGACGCTGACCCTCACACGCTTCCTGTTAATGTTTTGCAAGCAGGTCAAAAGTCGAGAGGGCTTTCCAGTTAATTTCTAATGTGTTACATAACAGCCTCTGCGTTCCTTCATAACTGTTACATTATGATCCATTTTCCTTATCTGAACGCCGGCCACTCCTGCAGACACACCCTGGTACGTCCCGGTCAATAAATCAAACACACCTGAATGAACTATGAAGTGTTTACATCCTGTAGCTCTCTGAATCTGGATCCTGCAGCTATAAATGCTCACAGACTATTGTTTGCTCGCCCATTTTTAGAAAATCTGAAGAGGAAATTAAATGTTTCCACTCTGAAGAGGAGAGGAAGTCAAATCTGTAGTTTGTTTGTTCTGACAGTCACTGAGAAACTGATCTAACATAAAAAACCTGAGTGGAAATGCAAATAAAAAATCCTAAAAAGAAGGAAATATTGCAGAAAACGTTTCATGTTGGAAGCAGAAGTGGAAAACTTTAAATATCAAACAACAGAATATCTGAGGAAAACTGATGGAAACATTTTTCTAAAACGTCTTGACGTCATGTTTTGTGCTTCATCTTCTTCTACTGTTCACTAAATGTTCATGTCCTGCTGCCTGAGTCAACAAAATCATTCATTAAACACATAGATATACCTTAGGGTTAGGGTTAGGGGGATGGGGGTTAGGGTTGGGGTTAGGGTTAGAGGTTAGGGTTAGGGGGTTAGGGTTAGGGTTAGGGTTAGGGGGTTAGGGTTAGAGGTTAGGGTTAGGGGGTTAGGGTTAGGGGGTTAGGGTTAGGAGGTTAGGGTTAGAGGTTAGGGTTAGGGGGTTAGGGTTAGGGTTAGGGTTAGGGGGTTAGGGTTAGAGGTTAGGGTTAGGGGGTTAGGGGTTAGGGTTAGGGGGTTAGGGTTAGGGGGTTAGGGTTAGAGGTTAGGGTTAGGGTTAGGGTTAGGGTTAGGGCTTCTTATTATTGTTGTACTGAACGCTGTCCCGTCTCACTAAAAACACCTTTTAACTGTAACTTTGGAGGATCATCACTTGCATTTAGAGTCAGAAGTAGGTTTGCACATACGAGGAATTTGTCTCGGTGTTATGGTTCATTACAAAATACACACAAAAATTAAGTAAACATAAATAATATAAAATAGAAGTTTACAATAATATATGTAAAATATATTCTGTGACTGCATTATATTATATAAAATGCTCTGTGAATGTATATAAACTAATTTGTGGCCTTAAACCTGCACAACTGTTCACTACTGCTTGTTTATACTGTATGTACACCACGTGTGATAGTATGAGTATATATTGTGGTATATATACTGGAGATCATCAAGTCAGGTTTGTTAATGTGATAAATTTGTCATGTTTGTCAGGTTTAAAGTGTGTTACACGTGTTCCCTCCCCCGGGTCATGTCTAGTCATATGACATTGTCTCTCTGGTCTCTCTGCAGGTTAACTCATCATGGCGCTGGTGTCTGAGTTTCTGGGCCAACTGACGCTGTCGTACGGAGGGGTGAGTCGTCTGATGACTTCACACACACACTTTCATCAATATAATTATTTCAGCATTAAATCTGTCCATGTGACCCACTTCAAACTTCTTTATTCTTTATTTGGATCCTGTTAGCTTCCACAAAGTGTTTGGAATCCACACAACAACAATAATAACAACAACACTGATAAAACCAATGATAAAACAAGAAAAAGCAAAACAAGGCAAATATAAAGATCAGAAAATAAGTGGCATAACTCCACATACAAAAAGGTTGACAATAAATACAAAAACTAAACTGTCAATTAAATAGCTATACTATATATTACTATACTATATAGACTATACTACTGTAAAACCAGTATAAAACCAGTATGTACTACTATAAAAGCATTATATACACAATATAAATCCAGTGTATACTACTATAAAACCAGTATATACCAGTTTACAAGCACAGCTCTGCCTCTAATCTTTAGGTTTTATGACTGTAACTGAGAGGATCCACCCTGTGGAGGCTCTGCAGGTTTATCTGCTGTCATAAAGCACATAAAGGTTTAAAGGTTGGTTCAGAGTTCATCTGAACAACCAGAAACCTGATAAACTTAATGGAGCAAATGAAATCTCGGCTTGACAAAGGAGGAGCAGTTGGTGCTTTCGACACAGTCAATCATGATGTTTTAATATAGAAATCTCTCTAATGATGATGTGTCCACCCACCTGTGTTTATTGTTTAGTGGAAACACTGAAAACATCTTTAAAAGTGTTTCCTGTCTGAGGTGTAACAGCAACTGTGTGGATAAAAATCAGACGTAAACAGACTGAGTGAATCATGTGACTTAAACGTCACTGAAGAGCTGAAAACATCAGATTTGTGTGGAGCGATGATGAGGAGACCGTAACCTTCCTCCTGAAAAAGAAAATCGAAGAACACATCAGACACCACAACAGAGCAGGATCTCTGAATCTTAATCACGGTGTTTTCGGGTCTCGTACGTGTTTTGTCTCCTCATGTTGTTTCTGAACAGCAGCAGACTGTGAGGTCACATGTCTCCCTCTCTGTCCTCTGTAGGAGGTGGAACCCAAATTCCCCACCGTGGTGCCGGTACGAGACTTCGACCCGGAGAAAGATGCTGCCCGGATCGAGACGGCCATCAAAACTAAAGGTGAGAGAGTCCAATAACCCCCCCCCCCCACAGACTCTCTGGAAGTTTCCACACAGATCTCAGACTTATGTAACTGTGATCTGACTGTTCCATCACCAGATCATTTACTGAACGTCAGCAGCAAACGAAGGTTTACATGAAGTCAGAGAGTTTAAATATAAAGATAGTGACAAACATTCAATTTAATTTTTCAGTTTATGTCAACAAAAATGAGACTTCAACACTGGAGAATATTTTTATCAATGTTTAATTTGGGTAAATTTACTGTTTTTTTCCCTTCATGTATTAATAGATCAGGATAGTGTGAGCTGAGTCAGCTTCCACATTCAGTGCTAAACCAACACAGGTTCTGAATCACACAGCTGAGTCGAGATGCAGAAGCTCCAACAAAAAAACTCAGAGTCATCTGGCTGAAAACCTGCTGAATGTTGAGGTTTTAAAACAATGAAATGTGACGTCATCAAGCCACTTTGTCGGCAAATATGTGCAAACATACTTTCCTGGTAGATAACTTTGAAATATGAACGGCTTGAAGTCCAACTCACACCAGGATTTAAAGCGATCAGTGTATTTGCTCGTAGAGGTGAGTTCAGCTGGTGAACTCACGACTTCACCCCTTTTACCATTAACAAGCTGTCCTGATGATGCTGACCTTTGAAAAAATGTAAAAAGCCTTCTGATGATGTCACCGATGATGTCACTTGAGTCAGTGTCGGTCGGGGCTGGAGACTACAAGTTAGAAAAGTAAAAAAATCTGAGGTTAGCAGACCTCTGTAGCTCCTAATCTCTGCTGGAGGCTAACAGCTACTAGCATAACACACCACAATCTCCAGGTGCATTGTGGGTAATATAGGCGCCAGGTTTTGACAAGGAAGAAGTATGTGTGGAATAAATAAGACAGTATCTCTGGTTTTGCTGCATAAATATTCATGATTTTTTGAAATATTGCCCAGCAATGTTATCAGAGTGCAATAATTAATCTGTAGACTGTTTTAAGCTCTACGATTGGATGTTTCTTACAGAAATGTACCTTGTGAGTTGTAGTTTCTTCTTCAGTTTTTATATCAACTTTTGCCAAGACTTGAAGAGCTCCAAGAGATCCAGCTGTTTGTCTTGACTCTTGTTTCTATGTGAGGTGTTTTGGAAGCAGACGGCTGCAGTGTTTCTCTCAGCAGATCTCAGTTTTCATTCAGGACAACAGGCCAAAAGTCTGATTTCATCCTGTTAGATATCCGATTACCAGCTGGCCTCTGTCCCTGTATGAGCTGTTCAAACCATAACATCATGTTTTAATCTGACTAGAAACTGACTAAAGCTGGAGGAATTTTATCTCCAGATGCCACACAAACCCACTGCAGATGAGTGATGCATGGCCTGGGAATCAAACCTATAAGCTGGTTGGTTGAGTTCAGACTCGGCTGTGTTTATGTTTGTGTTTGGAGCACAGAGCTGCAGGATTTTCCAGCTGCTCTCACTTGGCTTCCTGTGTGTGAGCTGCAGTAAAAAGCAGGACGTCCCTCTGCAGAGTGAAGATTTTCCTCCGTTGTGTTTTTCAAGAGCTGACACAAAGAAACAGAGACTATCAGAGGCTGCTGATAGCAGAGGATCATTTCAGAAGCTCAGAGTTTAACATGCAGAGGTTAAAGAATGAAAAACATATAGAAACGTTGAAGGACTTCACTGGTTTACAATATTTCTCATCTGAATGTAAACAGCTGGGAGTAGCTCAGTTATATGGAGGTATTGGGAGAGTCAGGAACTAAAAAATCTGCCAGTAACTAACGAGATCAAAGCTGCTCAGTGGAGTTTTCTTCTAAACAAACTTTTCTACATTCAGTGTTTCGCACCAAAACTCATTGTGTGAATCCTTCAGGTTGTTGAATGCATTTCCTTCCTCATAAAAACATTTGCAAAGCTGATTTTATTACAAGGTAGTAGTCTTCTTCTCCGCCTTTGTTGGCAGTGGAACAATGTGAAAGCTTTGGCAGTAATAAGTATTAGACAAACTAAACAGGAACCCACTCATAAAAAAACGGATCCACAACAATACTAGAGGTCAGAAACTCCACAGGGAATCTTTAACGGATTCAGGCTCGAAGTTTTCTAACAGCACAGGTCTCCATTTATAAGTTGACCCTGATTATAAGACGACCCACCCTTTTCCAACAACTGTTTTTGGAAAAATACTTTTTGAATATAACTGTCCTGCGAGGCTCTTGGAGCATTTATGTGACTGTCTGTTTGTCTGTTTGAGCTCCTCATCCTCTGTGACGGTGGTATTTGGCAGCTTGACATATTCGTTTCTGCAGTACAGATGTCGGGAGTCGCTTTGGACTTGTTTACACTTGTCATGAATTTATTTCCTCCATGGCATGGTTTAAAAAAAAACAATCTCTGCCAAACAAGCTGTCATTACTATGACCTCTAGAGGGCGCTGTAACTGAGATGTTTGCTGAAGTGACTGATTCAGTTGTTTTTCTTGGGAGGAAAGTTTAAAAAACTGCAGTTTTTAAATCAACAAACAACAAAATCCTCCACTAAAACCAGACTAACGTAGTAAATTTAGTGCCTGCAGATCTTTAAAGTGTAAAACACAGTATCATTTATGACAGACTATGACTGCCCCCTATGGGTTAAAAGTTTCAGCCCCCAACAGCAGAGTTTGCAAAAGGTGTTACCATGTCAGAATATTTTTTATCTGTTCCCAAATAAACCCCAGTGGCTTCATAATGAGTTAAAAAAGCTTTTAAAGTTGAACTTAAAAACAAATATTGAATATTAAACCTGTTCCCTGCAGGTGTGGATGAGCAGACGATCATCGACATCTTGACCAGACGCAGCTACGAACAGCGGAGAGAGATCGCCTTCATATATGAACGGCTCGCCAAGAAGGTTAGAGATGTTTCTCTTTTTGTACAAATATAAATATACATAATATATGTTCCAGTGTTCTGCGCTGGTGATCAGCTGTGACATTTTAATTCAAAATGGTCAGTCAATTTACATTATTATGAAACATTATAATAAAATATGTTTATTCCTATAAAACATAGCCATAACTCTACTCGTACCTTCTGCTTTAATGCTAAATTATTGTTTCTAACACAGTGACAGATATTTTAGCTGATATATTCTACTGACTTTGGTTCTTTATTGAAATATTTCAACAACTATTGGATGGACTGCTGTGAAATTTGGTCCAGACGTTCATGTTCCCCTCAGAGGATGAACTGTAATAACCTTGCACCATCATCTGATCCACATTTATTTTTGTTCAACAATTTGGTTTATGACCCAATACTTAGTGCTAATTAGTTAGCATGCTAACACGCTTAACCAACACGATGAACATGGTAAACGTTATACCTGCTCATAAAGCTGTTAGTAGTGCTGTAGACTCTTATTCTCGTTAAATTTCATGTTTAAATCTTTTTTTTTTAGGATCTGATCGCGGCCCTGAAGGGGGCGCTGTCCGGCTCTCTGGAGTCGCTGATGCTGGGTCTGATGAAGAGCACCGCTCAGTACGATGCCTCCGAGCTCAAAGCCTCCATGAAGGTCAGAGTCACTTCGATAAATCTGTTTCCTCACAGAATAAGTGATGTCTGTCTTTACCAGGACTGTAGAGGGCGCTCTTTATCACAACAATGACAGGCGAGTTTAGTATCTCGTATATAACCTTTGGTGAACTATTCTACAGAATAAAAAACAAAACATAACTCTCCAACAGTGTTTACTGACCAGCAACTGATCCTCCAACCATCACTTTAAACCAATCTCAACTCCTCAACAGACTTCCATAAAATTCACTGTTGATATTAACCGTCTCCAGACGATGATAAATAATGTTTCTGGTGACCCCATGACCCGAGAAATATCAAAGTCAAATGTACAAAGTGAATGAACAAATTAAATTACAGATCACATTCATGCTCTCCAGAGGATGAACCGTTCCTCTAGCGCCTCCCTCAGGAAAGACTTTACACTGGTCTGTAAGTCTGGTTTGTCGAAATGTTTGTGCTTTTTTATTGTAAAATACTGTAGTCATTATTATTATTATTATTGTTATTGGCATTTTCTGATAATCAATTCAGTTTCAGGTCCTGGTAAATCACATGCTGCCTCACTGTTCTGGTTTACAGGGACATTTGAATAGAATGGAAGCATCATTAGTGTTATTAGCAACAGCTGTGCTCTTCATGCTATCAGAAGTCTAAATGTCTGCTTAGAAAAAGCCAAAGTGACGAGAGAAGAGAAGACATTTAATTGAACAGACGACAATAAAGTAGACCGAGCTGAAATCTGAGAGTTGAGGTGGCTTCCCTACTCTGTGGTTCTATAATATCTTTGACCTATTAAACTGCCTGTTATTTAATATAAAGTAGTGTTCTGGGTAAAATAAGGAGTCTTACCCAGTGCTTGTTTCTCCGTCCAGGGACTGGGAACAGACGAGGAAACCCTCATTGAGATCGTCTGCTCCAGAAACAACGAAGAGCTGTTGGAGATCAAGAAGGTCTACAGAGAGAGTAAGTGTGGAAATCTTGTTCCAACAATATTCAGTAAATCTGACACAACAAAAATTAATTATGGAAAAGAAATATGAAAACATAATAACATGTTAAAGCCCTTGTAACGTAAAAAAAAAAAAGTCTCTTAAGCAACATCTAGTAGCAAACTACGAAACATCATCTGTGTTTTTTCTCTCTGCAGCGTTTAAGAAGGAGTTGGAGAAAGACATCGCAGGAGACACGTCAGGAGACTTCGCTAAACTGCTGCTGGCTCTGGTTCAGGTACGTCTACAGATCAATAACACATGCTTCCATTTATCTTATATGAATATTATCATTAGGGCTGCAACGATTAGTTGCCAACTGTTTAATTAACCACCAACTATTTTAATGGATTAATCAGTTTGAGTTTCATTGATAATGAGTTGTTGCAGCTCTATGTTTTATTTATTTTATCTTATTTATCTTCATTTAACTTTACAACACAATATATAAGAGAATTCTGAGATGTTTTTGTTTGTTACTGAAAGAATAAAACAAAGATCAGCATAAAATAGACAAACTGACAACAGACAAAGACTAAATCTACGATAAATCAATGATACAGTTTTATTCATTTTGGTGAAAACGTTTGGATCTGCAACAAGGTGTCACTAAATACAGTTTCTGTGATGAGAGTGTCTTTATCTGAGTCGACAGATATAAAAAAAAAGTTATATGAACATTGTGTTACTTCATGGGTTTTAATAAAATTTTGATCATTTAAACTAATTTCATAATTTTAGAAATTTCAAAGCTGAATTTTGTCTAAAACTCTTTGCAAGTGATGACTCTTCAACCTTTTTAATGTTTCAGGTTGTAAGATGAATGTTTTTAGGTTGAGTTCCTTTCACAACATTTACATTGAATTTCTTAACAATACGACTTTATTGTTTGAACTGATATTCATTTTGTTTCCTTCGGTAGATTAAACATCCAGTTACATTTTTACACTGACACGAATCTCGTTTCATCTACAGACAAAGAGAGATGAACCCTCGAATGTGGTCGACTATCAGATGATTGACGATGACGCCAGAGTGAGTCAAACCATCCCGACGTTAACAGACTTGTAGAGACGTGTGATGTCTAAAAAGCTATAGTTGTGTTTGTGCTGATCTCCTGAATGTGAAGCTAACAGAGAGTGAACACAATCAGTCAGTGGATCGTATTTAACCTCATTAACTCCGCTCGGACGCCAGTGTTCACTACTTGGCCCATTTTTCAGTTTTTACTGTCTTCAGACCTTCTGCTCTTTTTTCTGTGTCACCTCAAGTGTTTCTGACACTTTCACAAGAAACTTTGTCAGGTTTCCTTTCTGGAAAGACTTTATTCATGCAGATAGTCACTGTGGTTCAAGAGCTGCAGACATTTTCATTTTTACTCCAAAATATGGCTGGAGTGGAAGAGGTTAATCAGGAATCTATTGATCAATAAATCACTTAGGAATCAATAAATGTTGTACATGGTGTGACGATGAATTTTGTGTTCTTGTGAACCTCTCAGTCTCTGTATGAAGCTGGCGTGAAGAGGAAGGGAACCGACGTGGCGACCTGGATCGCCATCATGGCGCAGAGGAGCGTCCCTCACCTGCAGAAAGGTGAGCGACACCCACAACACTGCACACACGCACGACTGACATCACACACTCACTTTTTATTTTATTGTAACTTTATTTTTTATGCTAGCATTACCTTTAATTATTTTGTTGTAACTTTATTTTATGCTAATGCTACCTTTAAATGTTTTATGCTAACTTTGCTGTTTCTTTATGCTAACGTAACTTTGTTGTTTTTTTTATGCTAATGTGACTTTTTTATTTTTTATGCTAACGTTACTTTGTTGTTTTTTTTATGCTAACGTTACTTTTTTATTTTTTATGCTAACGTTACTTTAAAAAAAAAATTATGCTAACGTTACTTTTGTAAAGGGGGCTTGTGAGTTGCTGGTTGATGTTTTGAGATCTTCACAGTCAACTTCTCACTATCTGTAGAGCTAACTGTAGTCTGTGCTTATGTTGTCACTGCTACTAGCTGAAAAATGTGTCATGTTAGCGAGCCAGAGCTAACAGATGATAGCAAAGATGGCGTGAGGTTACAAAAGGTTTTGGATAAAGGATTAGTGTCAGAATTCACCTCTAAACAGTCATTTTACAGGTTTACAGTAAGTTGATTTCTAAATACTGAAAATGTCCATAAATATCTGGACATTGTGGCAACATGTTTTCTGCTCCCTGCATCCATGAATGAAATAACGTGTCTTGGCTAAATGTTGACATGTTTTGTCTGTTTTGTGTGTCAGTGTTTGAGAGGTATAAGAGCTACAGTCCATACGACATGAAGGAGAGCATCAGGAAGGAGGTGAAGGGAGATCTGGAGAAGTCCTTCCTCACTTTGGGTACGTTTAACAAAAAACACATCAGTACCAGACAGAAAAAAAGTACTACTACTACTAACTAAGTACATTTACTCAAGTACTGTAGTTAAGTACAGTTTTGAGGTACTTGTACTTTACTTGAGTATTTCCATGTGATGCTACTTTCTACATTTCAGAGGGAAATATTGTACTTTCTACTCCACTACATTTATTTGACAGCTTTAGTTACTTTTCAGATGAAGATTTGACACAATGGATAATATAACAAGCTTTTAAAATACAACACATTGTTAAAGATGAAACCAGTGGTTTCCAACCTTTTTGGCTTTTGACGTCTTACAAAAAGCAGTGTGTAGTCGGGGTCACATTTCACATGTCTATGAGTTGTTAACAGCTCCACCAAATAGTGATTTTTCCCTCTAAACTTCTCACATGCTTTCATTTCAATAAATGTTCAAATGATCCAATATTTCAGCAAAAATCAAAGATTAGAGAAAAAGTCCAAAAACTGAAAACAGATTTGTGTATCAGAACTTTGTTTTTTCTTCTTTCCTCTCCCATTAATCATCTCACCACCCCTCAGATTTATCTGCTGACCCTTTGGAGGGGCCCCGACCCCTAGGTTGGGAACCACTGGACTAAACTAGCTAACTGTATATAAAGTAGTGTAAACTAGCTCCACCTCCAGCAGCTACAACAGTAACATGCTGCTCTAACACTGATGCTTCACTATTAATAATCTAATGATGTCATATATAATAATATATCAGTCAGAGGGACCAAACCACTACTTTTACTGCAATACTTTAACTACATCAAGCTCATAATACTTATGTACTTTTACTGCAATACTTTAACTACATCAAGCTCATAATACTTATGTACTTTTACTGCAATACTTTAACTACATCAAGCTCATAATACTTATGTACTTTTACTGCAATACTTTAACTACATCAAGCTCATAATACTTATGTACTTTTACTGCAATAAAGGATCTGAATACTTCTTCCACCACTGCAGGCAGAGTTTTTAAAGGATTACTATTATATTGTGATTTAAACATATCATAAACGTATCTTCTTCTTCTTCTTCTTCATCTTCTTCTTCTTCTTCTTCTTTTTCACAGTGGAGTGCTTTGAAAACAGGCAGCTGTACTTCGCCAACAGACTCAGTGATGCCATGAAGGTAAAACTGTCACACTGAAAATTCAAGCTGCAGACTCGTCAGTCAGTCGGTCCGTCTGCTCTGTCTGTGTTCGGTCGTTTGTCGTCCTCCGTGTTCAAGTGTTATGTTTGTTTTTATTCAGAGTAAAGGTGCGAAGGAGAAGGTGGTGACCAGGATCATGGTGTCTCGCTGTGAAGTCGACCTGATGAAGATCAGAACACAGTTCAAGAAGCAGCACAGAAGATCGCTGTACCAGACCATCGCTGTGAGTCCATCAGTCTGTGTGTGTGTGTGTGTGTGTGATAGACCACTGTAATGTCCTACTCAGGCAATGACCAGTGAACACACCACAGTACAGATACACTGGAGAAATAAATTAATTTCAGTTTAATTTTTATTTTTTGAATTTGTAACTGACAGCAGAAACTTTCACTGAGTCTGATCTGATAAGAATCTTATAATCTGAAAATAAAATAATCAAATCATGTCATTTAATTACCTGCCTCAGTGAATCTGACTTAAGAAATATATTCAATAAAATACATTTATATTTTACAATTTAATTACTGTAACTGAGCCTGACCAGAATTACAATTAAAGTGAAAAAACAAAATGTTCAATTAAATTTGTTTAATAATTTAAGACTAAAAAAAAAATAAATCTCCTGTTATTGAATCAGCGAATCCAGTGACTTAAAAAATGTATTAAATAAAACAAATTATAGTTATAAATACACAGTCACGTAATTTTAGTAACTTAAGACAAAAAATAAAATAAAATCTTGTATTATTTGATCAGCTGTGAATCTCATCAGTAACTCTGATCTGAAATATGTTAAATAAAACATAAATACATATAAATATAATAAATATTTAACTAATTATCTAGTTTAACTGAATAACGATTGAAGTGAAAAAAATACATTTTATTAATTAAGTAGATTTTTTAAAAATATTTTAAAATAAAAATATATACAGACATAGTTAAATATAACAACTTCTATTCTCGTTAATAATTATAAATAATAATACATTTTATTTGTGCTGCAGTTTTCATTCACAGTGAATTTCGAAGTGCTGCAGCGTTAAAACATAAAACATAAATAAAATATTCACTAACGAGTTAAAATGAAAAAGCCTTCATGAATAACACGTTTATTATAAGTGTTTGTATATTATTCTCATGCTTACATGTAAATACAGTATTACAACATAAACAGCATATATACAAACTTATATACATACTTTTTTTTTGTTTTTTATTTCTATTCTTATTTTTTTTTACTTCTTATTTATTTATATATTTGACTTTTTTCTGTATTTATTTCTCTGTGCTGCTGCAGGTTTTTCCCTGTGGATGAATAAAAAAGTTAATAAAGTTTTAGAGAAGTTACTGGAGCTCAAACTGGACAATGACATCGGGCTTATATGGATATAATAATCATGGAATTATTATAATTAATATTAATGCTGGTTGTCTTTGTGTCATTCAGGAGCACACTAAAGGAGACTACCAGAAGGCTCTGCTCAGTCTGTGTGGAGGAGACGACTGAGACCTCCTCTCCGTCTGGACTCAGTTTCCCAGAAGGCCGCTGGGTTTGAAAAGTCAGCTGACTGCAGATCTTCTTACAGTATTGGAGCCTTTTTTTTTTGTTTCATATAGAGCAGATTGAGCCACTTCCATCTTCTGTTTCTGAAATAAAAACTTCTCACTTGTGTGTCTGAGTGCTGTTTGATGGAGCGACCAGCAGAGAGCAGCAGAGACACACTGAGGTTCTTCCTGCTGAAACAGCCTTTATTAATATTATTATTTATCATAAACAACTCTGTTAAATCTGATGTCTGCTGGACTCAAGTCTGATTTTTTAAGAATGAGATGCAAAATGAGAAAAACATAAAATTCAGAGTGAGAAAAGGTAAAGTTTAATTAGCTTTAATGTCTCCATAATAGAATAGAATATAATTTATGCTTAATGTGTAATACAGAGTAAAACTAGCTTTATGTAATCAATAACTTTTACTGTTTTTCAGCTGCTTCAAGTCAAATTTATTCAAACAAATCTGACAAAATCTACATGAAATCATCTTCACTTGTGTTTAAAATAAACTGTCTTCAGCCGGAGCTGTATCATGTATTTTGTCTTCAATCCTTTTGAAGCAGATAATTACATATGTACAGGTGTGTGTCCATCAGACCTGCAACCATTGATTCATTAGTTGCCAACTATTTTGTTAAATGATTAATTATTTGGAGTCATTTTTAAGAAAAAAAAAGGCCAAATTCTCTGATTTCAGCTTCTTAAATGTGAATATTTTCTGGTTTCTTTCGTCTCTATGACAGTAAACTGAATATTACTAATACTGAGTTGTGGACAAAACAAGAGATTTGAAGACGTCATCTTGGACTTTGATCAACATTTTTCACAATTTTCTGATCATTTATAGACCAAACAACTAATTGATTAAAAACAATAAGTTTATTTTTATTAGCCATGCTAGTAATGTGGCTAAAGGTGACGTTTAATAACACTACTGACATTCCCATCAGCCTCAGCTGTACTTTGAGTTTAGTGTGAATTAGTGTCGAACAAGTTACATGAAAAATAGTTGCTTTACTTTCGTTACATCAGCTTGATCAAAGTTTCCTTTGAACAACTTCAAAGATGTTCAATCTTCTGTGTTTAACACGTGTAGAAGAAGAAAAGGAGACATTGTAGTTTAACGAGCAGCTAGTCAACAGTTTGGAGGTGTTTACTGACCATCAACAGCTAGCTTAGCGTTAGCCGCTGGTGAAGCTGCAATTCAAGTCGTCAATTTTATTTGTATAGCTGAATATCATGTCTTTATATCATGCCCCTTGATTCAAATAAAGACAAAGTCCCTAAAAAAACAAACAAACAGAAGAGAATAAGATAGAGTATGATCGGGGGGACGGTTCTAGGTGCCTCACCCATGGCTAATGTTAGCAAGCTAGCCGGGAAAACACAGCGTAAATAAGACCTTGGAGTTAACCGAGTCACATTTCTCCTCTTTTGGTGGCTGCTAACGTTAAAATAAAAAGACACCAAACCACTGTCCAACACTGGTGCTAAATAGAAAATGTCAACATTCGAACACGCTACAGGTGGAAATCATTTATCAATGCTAATTCGAATCACTTCCTTCATGGTTTCTCAAGTGTTTTTCCTAGTTCTGTATTCCCAAATATGCTCAAATCTTTCTTTAATCGATCTCTCCCGGATGATGTAACGATCCTCCAGATTTATATTCCGACACCGGTTTACATTATTTACACTTCCTGATAAACATTAAATCTTCTAAACATCAGCATGTTAGCATGTTAGCATGTTAGCACTGCTGTGGAAACACATTTGGACAGACATGAGTGACAATAATTATAGTAATAATAACTTTTTACTCAAGATAATATCAGAGATTTAACATGATGACATCAGAGAAGCCAAAGGTTAAATGTCACTATGAATAAAATTATACTGATAAAATATGAAATGACGTCAGGAAGGCGTGTGATGAAAACAGTCAGTGATGATGAAATAAAGTAAAAAACATTTTCATATGAAAGTAAGACTCTGAGCTGTAGTTTCCTCCTGAGGATGTCTCAGTGTTTGCTGGATCAAAGTCAGTATTTGATGTGAAAATATTGGTTATTAATTACTCCCCAGTAGACCTCACATAGACACATATTTGTGATGTGTGTTTGTGATGTGAAATTTATTCATATTTGATAATTAAATCCAGTGAAAGTCAGTTAAAAAGATTCCTCCGCTGCTCCTTCAGGTTGTTTTTCCTTTAATCGTTCGTATGTTTTGTATTGTTTGTTTGCTGCTAATTTTTTAATTAAAGATGCTAATTTTACCTCCAGCAACAGTCCTTCATTTGCATTTCTGCTGCAGAAAAAAAACAGCTTTAATGGAGGGAGTAGTTTAGACAGAGAGAGAGGAGGAGGAGGAGGAGGGATGAAGGAGGAGATGACAACCTGAACTTGATTGGTTCAGACTGAAAAAGAGAAAACAAAGATCAGTGAAACATCTAAAAGGGAAGATTTTTACTGACCTGTCAAAAGAAAATGTCCTGAATGTTTGTTTCCATCAATTCCTGTTGTGTAAATAGCGCTTCAGTGACGTTTAAGTCACATGATTCATGATGTCATCATTTATTCGCTCAGTCTGTTTACATTTCAACAACTTTAACAGCTCAGGCAGGAAACGCGTCTCCACTCTGGTTCATTTTGTGTGCAAATCAGGATCAGGAAGTTCTTATTGATGATGCTTTGAGAGCTGGCCAAGTATCCCAGAATGCATTTCACGTGTTTCTTCATCAGATCTACTATCATGCTGCTGCCTGTTTGACAGGTTTATGCGTTTGAAAAAAACAATATTTTAGGATTTTATGAGCCTGACTGTAAGAGAAAATGGTCTCCAGCCAATCAATTGATCTAAATACATAAGAATCAGAAACTGGAGATACAAGGTTTTCACTTGAGGGTGACAATATGCAATTACAAGATAAAACTTACCTTACTGTTTTCGTGTTAATTGGTTTATCAGTTGATAAAGTTTGTTTTTCACAGAACCAGAGTTTGTGTTTTGGTCTCTGTGCTGAATAACAAACACACATCGATAACTAATCAACTCCTTTATTCCAAATAATGTCCCTTTACAGCGACACTCCGAGAGGAAACTCCCTCTGAGTCTAACAGCCTCCTCAAATTTATTATCATTTAGTAATAATATTGATGAGAACATTAGCCTATTGTGCAGATTTTATGTTTATCACCAATAAAAGATTAAATATGGTGCAAAGTGAGAAAAGGCCGTTTTGTAAAAGTGAAGAGGAGAGAGTGAGATTTACGACTCGACAGATTAGTCTGAGGATCATAAAGAGGAGAGAGGCTACCATATTTCTCCCTCTCTCTCTCTCTCTCTCTCTCTCTCTCCTCCCCAGATGACGCAAAGCATGCTGGGACGGCACTAGTGAAGGAGGCGGCGCTGACGACCGACCAATCAGATCACCTGCTGCTGAACCACCACTGACAGCCATTTATCCAGGTGCAGCAGTTCTGTGCCAAACTCTGCCAAAAGCCCCACTCTGGGGAGGTGAACTCAAACGCATCATAAAAGAATTTCTGGGATTGATAATTTTTAGTAATTTGTTTCTTTTTTATGAAGTTGCATCTAATATAATGTGTTTAAATGTTTTTATGTGATGTCTGATGTTGATTGCCGTGCTGGAAGCTTCTTTTGTGCATCAAAGGTGGACAATAAAGTTATTTTGATTTTGATCAAAGTCAGTTGCAATGCTGTATGAAGTTGAAGATTTTCTATATCAAGCTTCATTGTATACGGCATACTGCTTCCTTATAGTTCCATATACAGCATAACTTAATGTGTGGAAGTTTGGGGAAATACATATAAAACAGTTTTCATACTTCAAAACAGAGTCATAAGAATTATGAACAAAACTACGAATCAAGAACAAACAAACACATTGTTCATTCAATTAAAACTCTAACATTTGGAGATGTGATTGACTTTAAAACATGTATAATCTAATCATGTGCTAATGGACCAAGACACTGCTTTACTTTTTCAGAAAAGCTCTCAGGGCCGATAATAAGGAATTATTTTTTGTCAGGGTTAAGTAAGAGCAAGTTATCTGACTTCCAGTCCTTAATAGCTGTTAGGCAGTCTTGCAAGGTGGAGAGTTTACATTTGAATTGACAGAAAAGTATAGCTGTGTATCGCCTGCATAGCGGCAATAAGAGATACACTTAAATCGACTAATCAGGAAACCAAGGGGGAGCGTGTGCAGAAAAGAAAAGGACCAAGGATTGAACCTTGGGGTACACCACACATCAGCCGAGCAGATGAGGAGACGTAATGATCAATGGCCACAGAAAACTCCTGTCTGACAAATAGGAGCTAAGCAAGCCCATTGCTAGAGCCTACTGAGGAGAACAGAGTGGTCAACAGCATGGGCGCGCATTAAAACATCATCTGACAGCCTTAGCAGAGCAGTTTCAGCACTGCGCCCCACACGAAAACCAGACTGGAATTTATCAAAGATTTCATTGCTGTCCAGGACCTGTATAAGTTGTTTACATACTACTTTTTCCAAGACCTTGGAAATAAAAGGAAGTTTGGAAATAGGTCTGTAGATACTGGGAAGGGTTGAGGCTTGACTTTTTTAAGAGTGGCTGAATAATCGCATGCTTAAAATAATCAGGCACACAGCCAGAGGTAAGAGAGCTATTGACAATAGACAGGAAGTATTGTCCTAAGGGACTAAAAACAAATTTGAAAAGAGAGGTTGGGACAACAACAAGAGAGCCAGGAGAGGCACACATTTGGGAGACAATGGCTGTGAGTTCTTCCAATGATATTGGGCTAAACACGGGCCAGACAGTCTACTCCAGGGGAACGAGAAGACAATATTTAGACAGGAATTGAGGGAGGGATTGGGAAGATGAAAGTAGTTCCTTCATATGAATAAAATGAACCTCCAATTTAGTGTGTTTCCTCCTAAGCTCGACCTCTCTGCACTCTCTTTTAAGACCATGTAAGTCGTCGTTCATCCAAAGGGATGAGTTAACAGTACCAGTGGATTTGTTTGGAGCCGCAACATCTTGGGTTGACAAACAGATGTTATTTCAGGTGTAAATTTGTCCGCAGAGTGGATGTTGAGAGTGCCAGAACAAGTTGTGCGTTTGATGGATTGAGTGTCAGGATGGGTGAGAGGAGCAGGTGGACTGGCAGGCAGGATACGGTGCAGAATATTTAATGAAATGATTCAAAAAAAGTCACAGGAGACACTGAGACACAGGAACAAACACAGATGACTCGACAAAGACCGAACTGAAAACTGGACTATAAACACACAGAGTGAACACAGGTGAAACACATGAGGTAATCAAACACAGGAAGTAAAGGTGAACCAGACACAAGGAGAAAATATTTCAAAATAAAGCAGGAACTAAAGTAAACAGACAAGATAGATAGATAGATAGATTGATAGATTGATAGAGATTGATTGATTGATAGATGACAGATAGATATATAGATTGATAGATAGATTGATTGATTGATAGATGACAGATAGATTGATTGATAGATAGATATATAGATTGATAGATAGATATATAGATAGATAGATTGATAGATAAATAGATTGATAGATAGATTAATAGATTGATAGATAGATAGATAGATAGATAGATGATTGATAGATTGATATATAGATTGATAGATTAATTGATAGATTGATAGATAGATAGATAGACTGATAGATAAATAGATTGATAGATAGATAGATAGATTGATAGATAGATAAATAGATTGATAGATTGATAGATAGATGACAGATAGATTGATAGATATATTGATAGATAGATTGATAAATAGATTGACAGATTGATAGATTAATAGATAGATAGATTGATTGATATATATAGATTGATTGATAGATTGATGATAGATAGATTGATTGATATATATAATGTCTTAACAGAGTCAGCAGCAGCTCCTCTCTTCTTCTTCTTCTTCTTCTTCTCTCCTCTCTGAATGTTGATCTGTTGACCTGCACGAGTGTTATTTGTTTAAAGCAGAGTTAATCCTCAATTGTCACGCTCCCGTAATCCCATCGCCGGCCTTTCTTTTCAATCCCATCATCCCCCCTCTCTTGCACACACTCCCCGGACCTTCAGACGGCGAGCAGAAATCACCACAACAGCCACTCCAACATGAACCAAATGTCAGCCTCACCTCCGCCGAGGAGCCGCAGACGGCCGAGATAATTACAGCCGGCCGCTCGTCTGGCGAGGTCCACCGCCATCGCTCCTCCTCGGGAACGCCGACACAACTGAAGGACTCGGCCGGGAGAGTCAAAGTTTGATCCACCTTAAAATCTGAAGAGCTCCTGACGCCTGAAAGTCACGCTGACTTAAAGAACATTTCCTTACAAAAGTATATTTGCTGACGAGTTCTGTTCATTTTAATGAAGCGCTGAGCTGTGACCACGAGAGAAGCAGAATCATGTTGGATGTGCCTTTAAAACGATCAATCAACACTTCTTCAGTCAGATATTTCATTGGATATTCACTCATATAAGTGTATGTTTGCATATGATTGGCTGTGTTTCTCTCACATCCAGTGATTTAAATGTTCTCTCTGTTGTTTATTTTGACCCTGATGAAGCTACAAGCTGAAACATGTCGCTCTCATAATAAAGTTATTTTTTATACTTATTATACTGATATTGTGTTAGTGTTGCTGCAGTTTAAGCGCCTTCAGTACACACTAAAAAATCTAATTACAAAACTTAATACTGGGTCAATGAAGAAAAGAGGTTTCTCAGTTTGAGTCGTATTTTTTTTATTTTACTCTTTTTAAACTTACATGTCACAGTTTGTTATTGATTTTTAATAATTTGTATCTTTTGAATGTTATATTGATGGAAAACCTCCGATCTGAAAAATGCATTTTTTTGAGAAAACAAACAAAAACTTGTTTTCTTGCTGTTTGTTAAGGACACCCGATACATAATACACTGTTTTTGGACTATATTACTATATTATGTGTTAACAATACTGTAATAACCATACAAACATACTGTAAACAACACCACATAATATAGTAATATAGTCCAAAAACAGTGTATTATGTATCGGTTATCCTTAACAGATAGCATTCTGCAAGAAAACAAGTTTTTTTTAAACAAGTTTTCTCAAAAAAGTGCATTTTTCAGATCGGACGTTTTGCACATTGTTTTATTCAAGAAGCAAAAACAATGTGAGTTTTTATCTAAAGCTTGTTGTTTGTAACAGTGACTCAAAATAACAAATCGCTACTGAAATTTGAACTCAGTGATTTCTGGTTTGTATTCATTCAGTTTTCCAACGTTTCATGCAGAATAATTAAAGCAAGAATCAAACTCAGACAACTTTATTTATCCTGAAAGTTTGGCAGTGTACCCAGACCATGCATAAGAAAACAAACAAACAAACAAACCAATAACAGACAGCTCGATGCCAGAGACAGTCAGTACACAGGTTCTCACAGACATGTAAATAAATCAACAATAAATAAATACATAATAAATAAGTAAATGAATCCTAGTCCCAACAATAACAAGCACCAGAATGATTAGTTAAGACAATAAAACTAGTATGGAAATATTCACTCCACATACTGCTATCAAGGTTTAAAAAAATTAAGTCTACAGGTACGGTAAGCCGCAAGGGACAAAAGTGTGTCAGTCAGTCACCGTCTGCTCTGTTTAAAACAGCTAAATGTTGTCACACAGCACTCACAGTGAGTTTTATCACAGTCTAAAGTTGTCATGCTTCCACTGGCTGTTAAGTTTCTTAACATGAACCCTGAAACCTGTCGATGCTGAGAGTCACAGATTTATCACAGCTGACGGTTTTAGAGCCCGTCGTGTCTCCGCTGGACGTCGTTCACCGCTCGAAGGGAACAACACCGTCTTGTTTTTATTTATAAAGTCATTTTATTTATCATCACTTTTAAGACTTGGAAACATGAGATACGGTACCTGTTCACAACAACGCATCACCATGGAAACCCCTCATATGAATACAGACCTACTGCGCTCCTCTACTCCCTTAAATTAGTTTATAACATTTCAAGATTCTGTTGAATAATGTTTTATATAATGAACGCTCGTTTTTCTTCATTGTACGTAGTTTACTGTCTTTTTCTTTGTGTTTTGTGAGTCATTTGTCTCGTGTTTGTGTTGTATATGATTGTTGATTTTATACTTTTTGTTATACAGTTGTTTTGGTTGTGTGTTAGCAGGACACCGTTGGACATGAGAGCTTTGTTCTCAGTCGGTTTCCCCTCCTGAAATAAAGGCGATCTATCTAAAAGCTGAGAGGGCGAGAGCTTTTGTCAGTGTCAGACTTTAGAGTGCGAGCATATGGCTGTTAACTGGAGGCGGTGAGCATCACTGTCAGTAAAAAAGACACTTTCTTCCTGCGATTCAAACCCCAAACCTGCATCTCTGAGATCTGCTATTAGCTTCTTCCTGCACAGTTTGGATTATAATACAGTAACGTTGAATATCTTTTATCTGTCTCCAAATCTAAAAATAATAAACATGTTTCCTGTTTGTGGTTGTTGTATCTAATAAATCATCCTGTGAAGCCAGAAAGCCGCCTCTGGAGATCCACCGCAGGGGATGATGGGTGGTAGGTGTTCACCCCCCCTCACCCTGAGCCCCCTGACCCCCCCCCCCCCCCGTCCCCCCCCCCCCCCCTGTCCCCGCCTCGTCCCGTCCGCTCCATCACGCCTCAGGTTTTGTTTTAATGGTAATGAGCAGAAACGGCTGCAGATCAGATGAGGACTGTCGCTCTCAGCTCTGTTTCCTCTCGGGGAGCGGAGAGAGAGCGAAAGGCCTTATTTCTTTTTCATCTCACGCTGCTGCTGCCAGGAAAACTCTTCTTTCTTTCTTTCTTTCTCTCTCTCTCATGACTCATTTGGACGACGCCACAAGGCCGGCGGCGTGAATCCTGATGTCGCCATCGCCTGAGACCAAAGAGCCACAATATAATTATTTTGTTAACAAGCTCACTGCTTACTCAAACAACAGAGTTTCACCTGACACGGATGTTCTTACAGGTGTTAACATCAATCCAGGAAGAATCAATTACTCTGAAAATCTGAAAGATAAAAAAGACGACAACACATCACTCATGCATAATGCAAACCAACAGATTTCAGTGAAACCATTTAGTGGCTTTTTAGCTCAAAATCAAGGCTTGGAGTCATGAATTATGATGAGCAACACACCAGGCTGCCACATGCACCGTCCTCCGATCTGTAAAATGAACAATTAAGAAGCGGAGCGGCTAATTAAGCGCAGAGATCAAGCGCCTCTCTGTGTTCGTGCCCTGAAGGAGGTTTTTTTTCCAACGGGGGCCTTTGATCAAAGCGACGCCCAAGGAAGGAGCCCCCGTGACGGCACATTTCCTCTGGCTAAACGCAGATTAACGCTGCGCTCACAGGGATCCCCCCCCACCCCCCCCCCCCTTTACAAAAGAGAAAAGCTGTGTTTTGCAGAAAACTAAAAACTGACACAGCCAGATAACACAACAAATATTTCCTGCTGAACAGGATCCATGAAAGCCGGCGCTTGTTGAATCATCATTACACACATGAAGAAAAAGCAGCGACCAAAAACACTTGTTTGTGAGCCGCAAAATCAAGACAAAATTTCTCACACAGCGTCTTGTTCTCTCACTGCCGCCTTTCATTCTGCTCTCCAAAGCCAAATGCAAATGAAGCCAGGCGCTGGAACTTTAAAATTTTTATTTATGCCCGCCTACTGAGTTGCACATGTTTAATCTTCGCCTTTTCTTTTTCTTCTGCTCTCATTCTTGGGGAATATGCAAAGTTTATCAGGGCCTGCATCCTGACTTTCATGTCAGGCCTTGGCTTCTTGACGGAGACGCAGACAGACGCTGAAAGAGATTGAGGAGTCAGGTAGATGCAGAGTTAGCCCGCAGGGTTGAATCAGCGAGGTGACGCCCGTGTCTGCTAATTCACCCTGACGTGCTCCTGATGCCAGCCCTTCATTATAAATATTTTTAAAGGGGCTCCGACCTTCTGCGCGCCCCGTCCGGGACCGGAGCGCTGCGTGCACGAGCCTTTGATTTCTGCTCCTCCGTTGGGTTTCAGGCTCGTCATAATGACAGCGACGCTTGACAGCTCCTCATCACATGCCTCTTGTCGTCTTTTGTGGGAAGTTTTGCAACAATTAGCATAAATATTTCATCTCCTTCCGCCCTGCGTCGTCCCTGCTGCTGCTGCTGCTGCTGCTGCTGAAACGGTATCCGGCTGAAAGCCTGCCGTGTCCCAGAGATGTCACTGAGCGCTGCCAGAAAACGACAAACCTTTGTAAAGTGTACTTTTCTCCCCATTAACATACAAAGATGAAGCAAGAGAGGCAAACAGCCAAACATATGTACCCTTTGTGGAATCTTTTATTGAACATATTTGGGAGCGACGAGGGTAGAGTTTGATTACGAGAGGAAAAGCCTCAGTGAATTGCGGCCTGCGAGTATGCAAATCTCCCTGCTGCATTTATGAGATATACTTGTACACATTATTTATTTCACACCAACTTATTTACATTCTAGATGGAAAGCCATCCGCTGGAAGTTTACCGAGGGAATCGTCGCTCCCCGCCGCGCAGCGTGCACCGCCGCTGAGTTATGACAAAGTGGGAGAAAGTCAAGAAACTTTCAGGTAAGTAGTGCAGCGTCTTCCACACAAAGTTTTATCTCAGTCGAATCTTTCAGTCTGCAGATAATGAAGGCGCAGGAACATTATAAGGGCACATAGTACTATGCCAATTAATCTCTGTCTGCTTGTGCCTGCAGCCATCCAGCAGCAAAATTAAATATATACTTACATCTGATTTCAAAGGAGTTGTCAACCCTCTCTGGCTCCAGCGCCCACTGTGGAAGACTTTACTTAAGCTTGAGGAAGAGCATCATTAAAATTAAAGTGAACGAAGGGAAGCAGAGAAATTTCACCACTCTCTGCCTTCGGCTACTGCTCAGCACTTCAAAACAAACTGCACGGGCAAGACTGGATCCAGCGCCGCAGTCAAACGCTCGTCTTTCATTATTTGATGCTGTTTGTAGGCACTGAGTTGATTAGCTTCCCCCCCAATGAAAGATGCAGATTACACACAGAGAGACAATGAGCCAAAAACGCTCACAAAGCATGAACCTCCGAACAGACTGTTGACTATCAACATGTTGGCGGGAAATAAGACAAACTACATACATATACAGTATATATAATAAGAAAGACACCCAGATGTGATGCTGCATCAGGCCAGAGGTGCAACAGACCAGAAATTTCAAGTTATTATCTTTTAAACTCATCGTTTCTCTATTTTTGACGGCCGGGTACGAGCCGGGTTCGGGTCTTAGTTTTCGGCAGGTGCAGAACTGCAGAAGATAATTCTACTTCAAGGTTGTTGGTAGGCGTTTCTCAATATTAGTCTATTCTCCACCTCCAAATTATAAACGTTGTTATTATGAGGTTGGTGAAGTATAACTGAGGTTAGCTCAAGCTGTCGGTCGCTAAATAAAAGATGCAGGCCGTACCCGAAGTAACTTAAACGAACAAAATGTGTTTTTCTCAACAAATAATTCCTCAACAAATGTATCAGATGTACCATTTTTTCAATAAGGATAAAAATGACAGCCAGTGTGGTCAAGTATTGATAATGTCAGGCGGCAGGAAACATGCTAGCAGATTAGCTCGCTAGTGGTTGTGCTAGCTTGGCTAACCTTGTTGGTCACGTTGAGAGTCTGCTTTAGTCTGACAGTGTTTATGATGGTGTTGCTAGGTGCTTAGAAAGTGGTTGCTAGGCTACCGCTAACGCCAGCGTTACATGACGTGTTCAGCTTTGACCTCGAGTGTTTCCATGGAGATGAATTGAGAGTCCTGACTGTGTAACTCATTTAAAGAGTTTTTCTGGACAGTTCTTAATGGTTTTGACGTGCAGGGTCGCCGCTACACGGCAGCTACAGTGAGATTTTCCTTTTACATGAACACTAAACACTAAATGAATATATTCACATTAAATCCTCACTGAGCTCCTTTGTCTAGTTTAGCAGACAAATCCACGTTATTGACTGTTCTGTTTGTGCATCAGCACAAATAATATGATATTATTATGATGATGAGTATTGTTTTATAAAGTATTGATAAAACATCATCACTTCCTTATTGCTGTGGATTATGGGTAATTTTCTGAGTGGACTCACTGGAAGTCTGCAGAAAGTCTGCTTGAGCCTCTTGTGGACTTGATGAATTGTGGATTTGGAGTCAGTGAGCCTGCAAATAAAGATTATTATCATTTATTAATTTCCACTCCAGATGTAGCCAGAATATTCTATGACCTGCTCTTCCTTTTAACGTTCTTCCTAGTTATTATAAATCCTCAGTGACGCTGAGCACGTATAAAAACAGGAGCGGTATTAGCGGCCTGCTTCCCCCTGAAGGCCTGACGCCGTCACAGCTGGCATCTCGTCTTCCCATCGGCCTTCTTCATGGATTATGGAACAAGGCCTTCCCATTAGTGACAAACTGGGACTCCAGTTCCTCTTGTCTTCACACACAGAGGGCAGAAAAACATGCAGAACATGAAATTAAACAAAGGGGATGTTGGACAGCGAGCGTCACCAGGTTGTAACACGATTCACTCGCATCTAAAATAAAACTGATCTAAACCTCCTATCTGCACCTCGTTGTCTTCTAGAAGTGCAAAGTAACTATTTATTTGACAGCTTTAGTTACTTTTCAGATGAAGATTTGACACAATGGATAATATAACAAGCTTTTAAAATACAACACATTGTTAAAGATGAAACCAGTGGTTTCCAACCTTTTTGTCTTTTGACGTCTTACAAAAAGCAGTGTGTAGTCGGGGTCACATTTCACATGTCTATGAGTTGTTAACAGCTCCACCAAATAGTGATTTTTCCCTCTAAACTTCTCACATGCTTTCATTTCAATAAATGTTCAAATGATCCAATATTTCAGCAAAAATCAAAGATTAGAGAAAAAGTCCAAAAACTGAAAACAGATTTGTGTATCAGAACTTTGTTTTTTCTTCTTTCCTCTCCCATTAATCATCTCACCACCCCTCAGATTTATCTGCTGACCCTTTGGAGGGGCCCCGACCCCTAGGTTGGGAACCACTGGACTAAACTAGCTAACTGTATATAAAGTAGTGTAAACTAGCTCCACCTCCAGCAGCTACAACAGTAACATGCTGCTCTAACACTGATGCTTCACTATTAATAATCTAATGATGTCATATATAATAATATATCAGTCAGAGGGACCAAACCACTACTTTTACTGCAATACTTTAACTACATCAAGCTCATATAACTTATGTACTTTTACTGCAATACTTTAACTACATCAAGCTCATAATACTTATGTACTTTTACTGCAATACTTTAACTACATCAAGCTCATAATACTTATGTACTTTTACTGCAGTAGGGTTTTTGTTCCATTTTTACATTGCTGTATTGGTAATTTTCCACCTCTGTCTTTAAAGACAAACATCTGTATAAACCTCCACACTGTGAAAAGGAGGACGTCCCTTCCTTCTCAAACCACTTCTTTTCTTTAACTCTTTTCTATCTGAATCACCATTTTAATCTGAATTTTCTCAGTTGAGTGTCGTCTGTCGTCGGGCAGATCAAACCACCTCATCTGTCACTGAACTTCCTAACAAAGCCGTCATGTAAATGGACTCAGTCAGCTGTGTCCTCCATCTCTGATCCTCCTCTCCAATACATATATCATCACCATAATAACCCTCAGCTACCCCGCCCCCCCCCCCACCCCCCCACCGGGTGACCACAGGACCCCACCCCCACCTTCAGGCACCTACAGCACCAGTATGATCTCAAAACATCTCAAACAGATTTAGCAATTTAATCATTTACACGATGACGTCATGAATCATGTGACTTAAACTGAAAACATCAGATCTGTGTGGAGTGATGATGAGGAGACTGTAACCTTCCTCACATTAATACATGAAACTAACAGAAACGTCATATTTCCATCATGTTTTCCATCGTTTGAGCTTTGACTGTTTTAATGACGTCATCTCGTTGTTTCTTCTTCTTCTGCAATGATTTAATGGCACCAAGTGATTATTTGCTGATATTCACAATTCACTACATTTTCTTTTGAACATTTTTCTGGAAATTCAGTTAAAATATGAACTATATTTGGATGGAATCTGCATCATTGATTAAAAGTTTCCAAATCGGTGTCCATAACAACTTCTGGAGTGACGTCAACTACATATCCCAGAGAGCCTTGCTGTAAGAGAGACTGTGCTACTGTTTCCTGATTGCAGTGATGAAGTGTTCATACTAGACGTTTAGACATTTCTCAAAACAGAACTGAACCAAAACAACCAGACAGAGACCCGTCAGAGGAAGTGGTCTCGGTTGTTTGTTTGTGACGGACAACAAGGCTGCAAGTCTGAGAATGAATCTGGAATCGAGGTCGATCTGAACTATTGAGAACATTCTCATCTCAATTTAATGATGTGTTTGGGTTCACTAGCGTAGCTCATACACCTGAACACAAAGATCATCTCGGAGCATTTTCACACCTGAACGTCTGAACCAAACGAGGCGGCTGTGAAAGGACTTTTAGTCTTGAGGTTTAAAAGTGTTGAAATTTTTAGCATTTATTGGATATTTTCTGACATGAGATGCCTTTGTGTTGTTGGTTGTTGTCGTCCAGCTACAGACAGTCCACTGACATTCATCCTCATGTATTTTTACAAGTGAATCATCTGTGTGGACTTTAACTGCCTCAAATTACTGCTTGATGGATGAATAAAGTAAAAAAAACCCAAAAGAATGAGACATAAAGAGCATATGCCAGATATGGAGGCAAGAATGTAAATAACAGAACTAATCACAGTTTGTACAAGAGTTGATGTGTTTTGTGGGGATTGGTTCTCGGCTCCGTCCTGCTGAGAGACTCCATCTCATCCCGGCTCCGTTCAGGCTACGCCGGGCCTCCAGTGAGTTATTATTACATCCTGTGAATATGCAAATTGAAGCACCTCGACGGTGTGTGTGTTTTGATGGAAGAATACAAATCACCGCAGACATGACACTTTTTTAATTTTCCTGATGAATGTAATGCTTCAGAAAGAGGAAGGATTGATGACGGGGCGTAATGAACTCTTTAGCACAGAGAGACTCGGAGGCTTTTCATTACACCGTCCTGCGTGAAGACGCTCGTCCCACAAATCTGGAGCTCAGAGCGGAGCGGTCCTGATCCAGAGATGTAAGTAATCTGATCACATCTCTGATTCCTCTCATCAGATGGAGAAATTAATTTATCTGTTTAAACAATACAAAATATTATATTTTCCCCTCTCACCCTTCGTGGTGTCTTTGCAGAGGTTTAGAGATCAGTTAAATGGAGATGAACAGAAACTAAAGCAACGTGTTTTTCCATAATTCACAGAGCTCACAGTGAACACGTTTCACTGAGGACTGTTTTTATAAAAAAGTGCAACATCCAGGAGGAAGTTTCTGTCTTTGTGGAGACAGACAGATATCCTCTGTCAGTCATGGCAGCAAAATAATTCTGTACAATTTTGAGACGTCTGAGTGGATGATCACGTGTTTCCACCTGCTCTGATGACTGAAAAACATCCTGTGCTGCTCTGATTACTACGTTACCGACTGTACTTTTGGCATCATTGTACCACTGAGCAACTTTAACAACAGTTAACGGCCTCCTTCTCCTTCATACACCCACACAAAGCTCCACCACAAACTCCCCACACATGATGAGCATCTGTGATAATGTGAATTCACTTCATACAGCAACGACACTGCAGCAGCATGAAGCAGAAATACGTCGTTTTTCCTGCACTCACAGTTCACATTGTAACTGTAACGTAACTGTCTTTAAGTCTGTTTTAAAGGATCAAGATAATATTTCTCTGGGTCAACGTAGACGCTCTTAAATTTATCTGCTGAAATAGTTTTAAGAAATTGTAGCTGATTGTGCATCAGAACTGGATTTTGTCCATTATGACTTATTAACTGGATGTTACTGGTTTGTAGTGTGTGACGGTTGTATTTATCTGTTTATGTTTGTATTTATTGTAACAGTGTTTATGCTGCAAATAAATATATTTTAATCTTAATGAGACTTTTCACATGTTTAAATAAAGGCCCCAAAAATTATTTTAAAAAACCCCCAAAACCTACCTTTTTTGTCCTGTGATCAATCAATCGATCCATCGATCCATCGATCAGACTTTAAATTGCACCTTTAATACAAGTCAAATGACATACAGGATGGTAAATATGGATTTGGAGACTAATGGACACCAAAATAAGTAAAAAGCCCCAAAAAACACTGTAATCTAAACAATAACAGACGAGTTTGATGATGTCGTGAAGGAGCGGTGCATCATGGGAGTTGTTGTCTTCATTGTTAAACAGTTGCTGATGAAAATTGATGTGACGTGTTTGAGACAGAAGAAGAAAAGAAGAGAAGTGAAATCATGTATTAAAGTTATATTCACGCTACTGTTAGCGTTAGCTTGGTGGCTGCTATGAGCCTCTTCGTAGTATATTGATATTTATCAATAAATTAGGTCTATACTGGATTACTGTGATGCAAAATGGCAGCAATTAATGACAAAAAAATATGCTGTGTAGCAGAAAAAAATGCAGTTTGACTGTTTGTGAGTGTAATTCTGTGATTTACAACGAGGGTCATGTGACTGTTCAGCTGTTAACTAGTTATGTTGTAACTGAGCTGAGTGTGAACTTACACTTGTTCATCATATATATAACTGTCTGTACGTAGTTCAACCAGACCAGTTTAGTAACTGGAACCATTATAACAAACCACAGGTCTGTTCTGTGTTTCCTCAGAAGTTACAGCAGGTAGAGAAGATGTGACGCCGCTGACAGGACGTTACTTTGATTAAAATGAAATGAACATTTATTTGAGTTTGAATATTGTTGGAAACATTTGGGATAATGTCAGTAATATATAACGTAGGTCTCATTGTTTTTAGACAATTTAATGTGGAAAATTTACATTTCATGTCTTAAATTGAATAAGACAACAATAAAAGATGAGTAGTTAAAATAATAAAAGCTTAGTAAAAGATAATACAAGCAATAAAAATAACCAAAATAAAATACTACACTAAATATATAGATTATAATAAAACAGTAAAACAAATGATGATAATAAATAAATGAGATATATAATAATAAAACCATGAAAATGTGAAATAATACATAAAAACCAATATTTTCATCTCCTCCTGATGGTGATTAATTGATTATCAGGAACTGATTGGATCCATGAAGATCGACTCTGTCACATGACCAGTCCAAGTCTTCTGTTTTCTTGGACCTTTGATGGGAAACCTTCAGTCGGCCTTTGTGCTGCAGTGTATGTGTGTGTGTGTGTGTGTGTGTGTGCGTGTGTGTGTGTGTGTGTGTGTGTGTGTGTGTGTGTGTGTGTGTGTGTGTGTGTGTGTGTGCGCGTGTGCGTGCGTGTGTCCTCCATTCATTATGAGGCCAGTTGATTTTCATTTACTCTCTCGCCTTCGACAATTAAAGGGAAGCAGCTGAGGAGGTGATGGAGGGACCGGGACGCCCAGAGGTCGCCCACCACTTTAAGTGATAAATTAAATACTATTAACCAGACTCCTCCCCCACCTCACACACACACACACACACACACACACACACTCTGTCCCGTCACTGTAGACTAAACACATGAAGAACCAGTCACAACACTTACAGGCAACTAGAACCATTTAAATTATTATTATAATAAGATTCCTCAGGTTACAAATATGAAATAAACATTATTTCTTCCGTATCTTCCTGTAGCCACAAATATCTCTGAGCCGAGGTGTCTGTACGTATCTGAAGCTAATGTTTATGTTCACCTTATAAAACCATGTGACTGTAATTTTGTCTTTTAACTTCCTGTTTACTAGTGTGGATATGAGACACAGCATCACATGCGTTAACTTATTCTAACTAATATTATCAATATAATGTCATTTAGTTGGATGAAAAAATGTTTTGAATCATGTTGATAAATTTGATTACAGACCATCTGATTGTTCAGTAATAACTTAATACTATATATATAATATTAAATAATAATACTGTACATTAGCATCAGATCTCTTGAAGTTTTTCACCACAGAAACAACGACAGTAACAAAGTAAACTTGCTGTAAACTGAGCTGTCGGGTCACATGACCTCCTCCAATATGTGGACATGTGTTCCCAACTTTGACAAGCATACAGCAGACTGTGTGAATCAGGGCTGAGGCTGCTGAGTAGTAGCCATAGCAACCTGAGGTTACGAGGCAAAACAGGAAGTGGAACAAGTAGAAAACCAGGCCTGAGATCGATAATATTTCCTCAAGTCATCCCTGTTGTCCCTCCTTTCTGTCCATCATCTTTTTTTTGTTGTTGTCTCGTCCTCCCAGTCATCATGTCGTCCTCCCAGTCATCATGTCGTCCTCCCAGTCATCATGTCGTCCTCCATCTTGTTCTGTCTCTGTCGTGTTGTCCTTCCGGTCGTCTCGCTGTCGTCTTGTTGTCTCATCGTGTCGTCTGTTGTTTCGGTCTTGTGTCAGTAAACAAACAGGTGTTGTGGAGTTTTACCTTCACACTTTTATTTCCCGCTCATCCCTCCTGCATCCGCGGCATCCTCGTCTCTCTGCGTGTGTGTGTGAGACAGACAGAAACCTGGACCGTGAGCCTGGAGTCTGTCGGAGCCTCGTCCACAACAAAACACATATTAGCATTAGAGAGCAAACTAACATATTAGTGTGCAGTTCATCTGATGGGACGGGCGGCTCGGCGCAATTAGTCATCCGGCGGGGGGACAAACACAATTACAGCGAAGCAATAACAGAGTGCAGAGGCAAGAAAAAAAAGAGAAACTCCTGACCTCTGCATCTCGCCTCCATTTAAATGTTTGATGTCTCATTGAATTAGTATCACAGTGTGAAAGACAAAGCTAATGGAAATGAGCCAGAGACAGGCAATACTGCTGATTGGGCCTGATATAATTAGAATAATATCACGTCCGGCGTTAATAACAAGGAAAGGAAATAAATAACGGGGAGATCAGTTAATAGCCGCCGCGTTAAAACGGCTGCGTTTTAAATATGCCGAGGCCAGCGCTTCTTTCTGTTTACTCATGGGCCGCTGATCGTCTGAATATTGATGTGGCGGAGCGATCGGCGGTGAAGGATCCTCCGCCCAGGCGGGGAGGCTTCTTCATCTTGATTATTCATCTTGATAAATACATAAGGACGGACAAAATTATGGCTGTTTTTCAGCCGGCACTGGTTTATACTGGGTGTGAATTAGCTGTGCTGATGAATGGGAGGACTGAGTCTGACTGCCTGCTCGCACTTTATGAGACTCTTAGAGTTTATTTTCTGTGTCCACAAATATTAATTTGCTTGTGACAGGAAGGAAAATGATGTTTTGTTTTTGTGGGAGTCTTCAGTAAACGTCCTCAACAGCTTTAGTTGTTTTTATCCTCGAGGAAAATTATCATTACAGTTGTCATCTTCAGGAAACGATCAGGAAACTGCAGAAGCAGAAAATAAAGTGTTAACGCAGCGTTTTCTGAACGCTAATTAGCAGAAGTTTCATCCGGTTTCTGATTGTGTTTGTGTCTTTAAGTTACAAAACTATGATTTATTTTTTATGGCCTAATGGAGGCGTTACCGTCCACTTGGACTCAACGATGAACTGATTAGATTTTGGTGGTCAAAGGTCAAAGGTCACTGTTACCTCACAAAAACATGTTTTTGGCCCTAACTCAAGAATTTATACGATAATTCTGACAAAGTTTCACACTGATGTCTAACAGGATAAAATGGTGAAGTGATGACATTTTATATTCAAAAGGTCAAAGGTCAACTTCACTGTGACATCATAATGTTCTGCAAAATCACTTTTCTGGCCGTTATTCAACGCTATAACTCAGGAACAGAAGCAGAGATTATGATCATATTTCACATTTGGTCAGATACTGAACTCCTTTTTGTTCATAAAATGTGATGAATTAAATTAAAGTCACGATAAATTTAACACATCAAGTTCTCGTCTCCCTGATTCATTTTTTTTTCATGAACTGAGAAGTGAAGTGAAATGAACGTGTTGTTTGGAGAATCAAAGTTCTTTCCTCCTCTGTTAATCTTTAATATTAATATATTCATTTCACTGTATCCTGCTGTGATAACTGTTGAGGTTTGGAAGATGGATGTTCTGAAAATTTAAATAATAATAATAACATGAAACACTGACTGGACTCAGTGCAGCTCGCCTTCGCTGAAGCTAATTTATGGACATTTTCCTGAACTGTTTCTTGTGATTGAAAAATCAAATTTGATGCTGCAACATCTTAGTAATTGAGTTTATTATAACATATTAATTAGGCAGCAGTTTTACTTGAAATCAATATAGATATCAATCACATAAACTACTATTTAAAAAAAATATATACACACTGATTATAAAACAAAGTTAAGATAGAAAAACGCCTCCATTACTAACACCTCAGTCCCCACATGGAGGCTGATGGAAGAGACCTGCTGCGCTGCTGGAAGCAACATGGCGCTGCGCTACGTGTACCTGCTAGCATCAGTAGCATCTGCTAGAATTAGTAGCATCTACTAGCATTAGTAACATCTACTAGCATCAGTAGCATCTGCTAGCATCAGTAGCATCTGCTAGCATTAGTAACATCTACCAGCATTAGTAGCATCTGCTAGCTTTAGTAACGTCTGCTAGCATCAGAAGCATCTGCTAGCATTAGTAACATCTACTAGCATTAGTAGCATCTGCTAGCATTAGTAACATCTACTAGCATTAGTAGCATCTGCTAGCGTCAGTAACATCTGCTAGCATCAGAAGCATCTGCTAGCATCAGTAACATCTGCTAGCATCAGTAGCAGTGAGCGAACCTTCAGCTCAGCTTCATCTGTGGAGGCTTAATGCACAAAGACTGTTCCTGTGAGGTTCTACAGCAGATGGACTGTAGCCATGTTTATATATGTATATATATATATATATATACACGTACATAATGGACTATTTGTTTTTATGTTAACTGTTCATTGTGTGTTCCTCAGTGTTTGGTTTTCGATACTCATCCCTGTCTGCGGTAACACAACCTGTTTCTTACTTTGTTAATAAAAAGGTTTTATATTTCAGTCTTTGTGGAAGCAAACTTTGTGTCTGTCAAACTCTATTTGTCTGTTTGTGTGTTTGTGTGTTTGTCTGTTTGTGTGTTTGTCTGTTTTGTATTGTGTTGATTTGAGAAACTATTTGACATTAATCAAACACATTGGGGCCTCGGCCTCTCGTGCAGGACTCTAAATGGCATCGCCTTCATTTTCATCCTGAAACTAAACTCTTCTTCTTCTCTGCATAACATTCTTCACCTTCAGTCAAAATAAGGAGTGTGTGTTGATATGAGAAGCACAGAGCGTATAAAAACCAGCGAGGGGAACCTCATTAATGTCATATCCTGCAGCGATTCGCCGCCAACAACAACACGACCTGCCGACTTCACCTGAAGAAGAAGAAGGAAAAAAAAAACAGGCGGCTGATTGGCACAGAGAAGCACTCCGGGTTAAAAAAGGGGGGAAACACAGAGAGGGGACGTGAACATCCATCGCACTTCAAATATTATCTCACAGCATCAGGACTGATGGAGCGCCGGGCCGCGATGCACGGCCCGCCGCGCCTCCCATCATCCATCTGCTGAGTGTACGAGGTCTGAGACTCCATTACTCTAAATCTACCTCCTGCTCTGCTGATCTAATGCACATTTGAACCAATCAACAGTGTGCATTCTGATCACAGTGTAATGGATTATGAAGAGCGAAGGTTGGCGTACGGAGACGCAGAAACGACAGGCTGAGATACAGCCGCCGCCGCCGGCAGCGCTGCCAGCGAGCGTCCAGAACGAGCCGAGATAATAACTCCTCTCTGATTCTGGTCTGCAGGATTAATCCAGACCTCAGCGGCGGTGAGACGGCCGGTCGGTGACTTCCTGTTAATAATATTCCTGAACGCTGAGAAAGCAGCGATCTTGAATTGTTCCGCTCAGTGTTGGCGTCGCCTGCATTAACCCCTCCCTCCTCAGAGCGCCGTTAGAGACGACCTGGTGGGATTAAAGCAACGCTCATCACATGAAACACACACTCAGCCTCACTCAGCGTGTGTGTGTGATGCAGGAAGGTTATCAGCCGCCATGTTTCAGATGACAGAGAGGGAAAGTGTGACTCTACACTGTAAGAAGTGAAATCATATTAAACATGAGAACAGAATCTAAACACGTCCAGTCATGAAGTCTCGCTGACTGTAAAGATGTTTTAACTGGCTGGACTTTCAGAGGGACGTTTGTTTGTTCTCACAGTAAACTGAGACGTTTGTTTGTTTGTTTGTTTGAGGTTTATGTTCATGTGATCACTAATTCTTGGTCTTAATTGTCATGTGCGTCCTACATGATGAAAGTGTCGAAACAGTTAAATCATATGAATATTTTGGTGCTTTTTCAACGATCAGTTTAAATTAGAAGTGAAGTGGAAGCAGCAGAGAATTCAGCTTCTCCGTCCCGTCGTCCCGTCGTCCCGTCGTCCCTCGGTTGGTTTTATTTAAAAGCAGTAAAACAGTAAAAAGACAGAAACATCCGTTCAAAGATCATCGGAGTGAAACAGAGATTTGAATTATTTTTTCCAACCAACGAATCATCAGAGAGTATTTTGTCTTCATCTGTTTTTGGGTGTCGTTTTGTTTTAAATCCTTCATTCTCTCTGTAGATATCAGTGTTATCACTGTCTGTAGATGTTTTATCTCATGTTTTTGTATTTTATCTATTGATGCTTTAATTGTTTTTGTTTACTGTATATTGTCTTATAGATTTGTTTGTTTGTGCAACAAGCTGCTATATGTCTAGATTAACAACCTAATATGCTTTATTATTATTACTTACCATCATTTTTTTGCTCTTCCACTAATGTTTATGTATATTTATATGTCCAACATCTACATTAACATCTAATATACCAGCAAATATCAGTCAGATGACAAAAAACCCTCAACATGCACAAACAACTTTAATCATGTAAAAGTCAAATAGTTTTTTTTAACAGATGTTTGTGATAGAAATGTAAGAAGTGTCATTTTCTCCTTCTGATGAATATCAGCTGTGATTCACCTGGCAACACATTTATGCAAGTTTGTTTTTTATTGTTTGTACAAAAACGTTTAATTTAGTCTGTCAGTGGTTGAGAGCAGATCTAATGTCTCTAATTGTGACACAAAACTGGATTCTGTAAGAAATCATCTTCCTCTTTTCTGAGTTAAAAGTCGACACTGTGGAGCTGCAGAAGATGAGTTGCACCTCAGGTCACTAAACTCCCAGAAAAATATGAGAAAATACCCAAATATCTCAATAACTTCCTCTCTGGTTGAAGGCCAAAGTGTGTGACACGTGCTGCGAAGCCTCAATGAATCACGTAACTACAGGAATTCATTCACCTCGTTAACTCTGCTGGACCTTCTGCAAAATAACATTTTCTTTCCTTCCCGCTTCAATAAAAGTCTGAAAATAAAAATCTAAAACTGGAGCAGATCTACTCGGATGTTTTCAGCTGCTTGTGTGCAGAATGAAAAAAAAAAAAAAAAAACAGGCAGCGTTTTCATTTCCAAGAACTACAAGAGAATCAGAGATTAAAGAGATAAAACTTTAGTCTTTTATGTCTTAAGCACTTTGCTAATTAGCGGAGCAGCAGCAGCGGAGACGGAGGATGGAATACATTTAGTTAAATGGAGTCAGAATAAAAAACAGGAGTGAATGAACGGCCCCCCGGGGAGCGACGGGTTGCTTCATTACATGTCGATGGAAATGATGCAAGCAGCTGCTCAGACTGCACATTACACCGCTCCGCACTGTAAAAAATAACAACATGGTTTTACTTCAAAACCTCAAGACTGACTGACCATATATGAGCTTACAGCTTCCCTCCACTCATGTTAAGACATAAAAAGACTCTGATACAAATGTTAACACCACTCCTACAGAGAGAGATGCATTATGGGTTGTTTTTAGCCTTTATGTTGCTAGGCTAGTGACTTGTTTCAAAACGTCTTTACTGCAAAAACAGAATAAATCAAATTCTGTACTATAAGAATGAAAACAAAATACTCTGCTTTGAATGGTTGACGTCCTTTTATAATTACCTTGTTAAAAATCTTCAAACCATCATGTAATAATACTCTCTGAATCTGTTAATATTGTTGATTTCACTGTAAAGTTCATTCTCAGTGTCACACTTGTGTCAGTTGTTTACTGAGGTTAGATTTAGATTTTTAATTTGCATACATATAAATATATGGACTCTTCTCCTCTGTAGAGCCGTGACATTTAGCCCACAAACCTCTAAGACTTCTGGGAAACAGTGTTCATTAATTAAAGGCTGCTAAAATACATAAATATCGAATAAACAACATTAAATGAAGTTTCAGAAAACTCTCGTCCGTATCTAAACATATGAAACAAGGTTTTCTTACTTCTGGAACAGAATCCTGAAGTTCTGGTTTGACTTTGGCCCTCTGTAGACTTGAAGCCTAAAAATATGCTTTGGGTTGTATTTACGTGCATATAGGGTGAGTGAAACGTGAGCTTATATATGCAGCTGTAACACTTTCAGTGTTAGACGCTTGATTTGAATACAAAAAAACCTCAGTAAGAGCAACGTCCCTCCTCCAGAAAACCACAAATAAAAACAGAGCAAATAAAGATTTCATGTTCACTCACTGTCTGTCTCGTGCTCTCTCTCTCATTGCTGTATTGACAACAGTTGGGACGATAAATGGAGAGATATCTTGCCTGAAGACTGGACCACGACTGGCCCCAAACTCCAGGTGTCAAACTGAGAAACTTTCCTCCTTCAGCAGATGAGTGTGAAAAAACAAACTCTGCACAGAGAAGAAGAACGACACCCAACAAGAAAAACATGTTTTTTGAGCGGAAGAGGACATTAAATTAATTTGAAACTAATAAACTGAGTCAATCATAAAGAAATGAGTTGATTTGACTCGACAGTACGATGATATTTTTTACAGTGTTCTCTGCTCTCCACACTGATGCAGTGTGAGAGTCGGAGTCGAGGCCTCCTGATAACTCGAAACGCCTCGCTCGGCTTGTATCGCAGCAGAAGAAGAAGAAGAAGAAGCACATGTTTAATTCATCGAGCGTGCACGTCCCTCAAGTTAATTCCACCGCGGGCAGTGTTTATTTCTGCTTTGTACTTTTGTTTAAAGCCAGTTGTTGACAACTCTTGAACATGTCAAACTATCACCGCTAATAATTGCTTAAGGAGCTGGAACTTTCTGCAAATGTTGGTTCCAGCACAAAACACTCCTCCTCCTCCTCCTCCTCCTCCTCCTCCTCGCTCTCTCTCTGCTCCTGAAAGTCTCTCAGATGAATTTTTGATTTTTTCCTCTTCAACGCCCGACTCTCAGCAAAAAGATTCCCTCTGTAATTCAAAGCGATGGCTGCGAGAGAGAGAATAAAAAAGAATAATGTAGCACCGCCGCCGCTTCTTCTTCCGAGATTCTTTTTTTTTTTCTTGTCATGTTCGGTGGGAAAAAAACTGTCAAGTGCTGCTCTTTTTCTTTCTTTTTTGATTAGTTCAGTTTCTTTTCTCTGTCTCTGGCTTTTTGTTCTTGACCCAGGAATCCTAAAGAGGCTCCTTCTTCTTCTGTGGTGGAGTTGGGAATAATAATGTTATGCTGAGGAAGATGAATCAGTACATGCGCCGGCCCCGGGGCGGTATACACCTCTCTCTTTGGGTCAATGCCATTTCTCTTCAGATCGCGACGCCGCCACTCAACTGGAGCTGCCAGTTGATTAATCCCAATTAGACGGGCTGTCACTTTCCTGCAGAGAGGGAGGGTTTCCTCTCAGAGGCAGTGCTGAGCAGGAAAGAGGATTCTTCCACACGTCTGTCTGTGATCCGTCAGTCTCTCTGCACAATAATGAGTCTCGTCTCTGGGCCTCGACTCCTCTACAGACGGTTCACGGCTCTTTTTGTCTGTCACTCCTCACTGCGGAGGAGACAGGAAACATCCACATCACAGTGTGTTCATCTCCGTACATTTACTCAGCGTCGGTGCAGACTTTATGCAGAACACATTTAATGACTTTAATACGTTCACACAGAAGAATAATCAAACACAATGAGACGACAGGACAAGATGATCAGTACGATGATACTGACGCAACATAAGGAAAAAAGATCATTCTTATTGCTATGTTCTTGTCACATGATCGAGACTGTGGCCCCATTTACACTTGTGATTACAAGTGTTTTGTATCCAGATTACATCCGGATGAGATTTGAGACAGTTTTATTTACCTTTAGCCACATCTGTGCGTCTCTGTTGGTCAGATCACAAATCTGATTACAGTCTGTCTGTTTGTTTTCCAAGAAGGATTGAAGTAATCCACCCGAATCTGGTTGGTAACTGCCCAAAAACACCAGAAGAAGAATAACTTCTGCACTTTAGAGTGATCAATAGTCCAAAGTTTCACCGCAGAATGAACCACGACACACATGTTCCCATTTCACTGGCAGCACCTGACAGACAAATAGCTTTAAGAGTAATGCTAGACTTTGGAAGGAGAACAAATGTAGCTGCACAGAAAGGTATTAAAACCCGGTCACATTAGAAAGTGTCTCTGAGCGTCTTCATGAAATATTTGGTTCAAGGACAGTTTTGTGAATTACTTGTGGAACAAAAACTGAGTCCTAAAGTTAGAATTGACACAAACAATAATGTTTCTTCTAACTCCGGTTAAAACTACTTTAGGCCTGAGGATGTTTTGTGAATACGACCCCTGGACTAATAATCATTGTTTTAGTTTGAATCCAACGTGCTGAAGCACAGAGACAAAATATTTCAAAGTCTTGAATCTTACAGACTGCAAAACTCTGGCTTTAAAATTCAACTGAAGTCACATTTCATTCTCCCTCGTTGCAGTCAAAAATAATGTCAACATGGGACATGGGATGATTGACAGCAGCTGGGGGGGCGTGTCGGTGTCTGTGTTTGATTGACAGCAGCTGGAGGGGCGTGTCTGTGTTTGATTGACAGCAGCTGGGGGGGCGTGTCTGTGTTTGATTGACAGCAGCTGGAGGGGCGTGTCGGTGTCTGTGTTTGATTGACAGCAGCTGGAGGGGCGTGTCGGTGTCTCTGTTTGATTGGCAGCAGCTGGGGGGGCATGTCAGTGTCTGTGTTTGATTGACAGCAGCTGGAGGGGCGTGTCGGTGTCTGTGTTTGATTGGCAGCAGCTGGGGGGGCATGTCAGTGTCTGTGTTTGATTGACAGCAGCTGGAGGGGCGTGTCGGTGTCTGTGTTTGATTGACAGCAGCTAGGGGGCATGTCGGTGTTTGTGTTTGATTGACAGCAGCTAGGGGGGCGTGTCGGTCTCTGTGTTTGATTGACAGCAGCTAGAGGGGCGTGTCGGTCTCTGTTTTTGATTGACAGCAGCTAGGGGGCGTGTCGGTGTCTGTGTTTGATTGACAGCAGCTGGAGGGACATGTCGGTGTCTGTGTTTGATTGACAGCAGCTGGAAGGGCGTGTCAGTGTCTGTGTTTGATTGACAGCAGCTGGAGGGGCGTGTCAGTGTCTGTGTTTGATTGACAGCAGCTGGAAGGGCATGTCAGTGTCTGTGTTTGATTGACAGCAGCTGGAGGGGCGTGTCGGTGTCTGTGTTTGATTGACAGCAGCTGGAGGGGCGTGTCAGTGTCTGTGTTTGATTGACAGCAGCTTGAGGGGCGTGTCGGTGTCTGTGTTTGATTGACAGCAGCTGGAGGGACATGTCGGTGTCTGTGTTTGATTGACAGCAGCTGGAAGGGCGTGTCAGTGTCTGTGTTTGATTGACAGCAGCTGGAGGGGCGTGTCAGTGTCTGTGTTTGATTGACAGCAGCTGGAAGGGCATGTCAGTGTCTGTGTTTGATTGACAGCAGCTGGAGGGGCGTGTCGGTGTCTGTGTTTGATTGACAGCAGCTAGAGGGGCGTGTCGGTCTCTGTTTTTGATTGACAGCAGCTAGGGGGCATGTCGGTGTCTGTGTTTGATTGACAGCAGCTGGAGGGACATGTCGGTGTCTGTGTTTGATTGACAGCAGCTGGAAGGGCGTGTCAGTGTCTGTGTTTGATTGACAGCAGCTGGAGGGGCGTGTCAGTGTCTGTGTTTGATTGACAGCAGCTGGAAGGGCATGTCAGTGTCTGTGTTTGATTGACAGCAGCTGGAGGGGCGTGTCGGTGTCTGTGTTTGATTGACAGCAGCTGGAGGGGCGTGTCAGTGTCTGTGTTTGATTGACAGCAGCTTGAGGGGCGTGTCAGTGTCTGTGTTTGATTGACAGCAGCTAGGGGGCGTGTCGGTCTCTGTGTTTGATTGACAGCAGCTAGGGGGGCGTGTCGGTCTCTGTGTTTGATTGACAGCAGCCGGAAGGGCGTGTCAGTGTCTGTGTTTGATTGACAGCAGCCGGAGGGGCGTGTCAGTGTCTGTGTTTGATTGACAGCAGCTGGAAGGGCATGTCGGTGTTTGTGTTTGATTGACAGCAGCTGGAGGGGCGTGTCAGTGTCTGTGTTTGATTGACAGCAGCTGGAGGGGCGTGTCAGTGTCTGTGTTTGATTGACAGCAGCTAGGGGGCATGTCGGTGTTTGTGTTTGATTGTCAGCAGCTAGGGGGCGTGTCGGTCTCTGTGTTTGATTGACAGCAGCTGGAGGGGCATGTCGGTGTCTGTGTTTGATTGACAGCAGCTGGAAGGGCGTGTCAGTGTCTGTGTTTGATTGACATTAGCTGGCAGGCTACTGGTGTTACACTGTAAACAAACTGCTGTAGTTGCAAGTTATGGACAGATAGCGTGTCGCTAACATGGATTCTGAAGAGCAACAACTGAACCAGCATCTAATGGGTCTGAAGTCAGATTTGCAAGTATGTTTATATGTTAATGTTCTGCAGCTGAACAACTAATTAGCTACCTAGCATGCTAACTGATGTTAGCGGTGCATAATGACTCCAGCTACGTAAGATGATGCTGGAACAGTATTTAATCAATATAATGTAAAACTAGGGGGTGCCATCATGAAACCAAAGAATGTAAAACACAAATTTCTCTTTTTTTTCAGACACTCACCAGAAATTCACCTGATGCTGTTTTCTTTTACCACCTTTTAACTTTGTTGGAACATTAAAGTCGGCTGTTCTGTCTGTGAAAACAACGCTGTTGTTCTGTTTATTTGCTCTGTTGTCTCACTTCTTCTTCATCTTCTTGTAATGAACTGACTGCGTCTGCTGACGGCTCAGAGGTGAGCACTAATGTTCCCTGTTGTTTTTTTTTGTTTTCCGCAGGCTGTAAACAACCGTGTTCCACTGATACACAAGCACTGCCAGTCTTTATATTACAGCTTATTAAATATTCATGCAGCTTCTTCTGAGTAAAGTGTCAACAGGGTATTTACGACGATATGGCAAATATTGAAAACTACAGTGAGACAGATGTTTTTAAAGGAAAACGTGAAAACATGTTCAATTTATGATCTGATGCAATAAATGTCTCTCTGCATGTGGTGGTTACATAGATACATACATAGATAGATATAGTGAAAGTTATATCTAAACACGTCTAACTCTAAAATACTGGCAAACAGAAAACTGTACTTTACAAAACTTTAGTGCATGATTTGTTTCCACACGTTGTTCCTCTTTTTAACAGTAGCTCGTTAAATACATGTCTTCGAGAAACCAGAGACTGGGTTTGTTTACAGCATTTCTATAACTCTATTGTTTGATCTGTTAGTGTGTAATGTGTGTAACGAACCTACAGACAATTATCAGTGACTCTGCAGCTCCCCTTGACTTTATGGAACTCAGAAGTCTGATTTTAGATGCAGTTGTGTTTTTTTTTTCAGGTTAAATGTGTTTAAAGATCCTGTTTTAAATCCTGCGGGTGTGAAATTCAGCCAGAACAACCATTAAGCAGATCTGAGTCCACCTTAAAGAGCAACGTGGTGCTGACTTCATCACCGAGAACAAACAGCACTTTAGGAAATGAGGCGCCGTCTCTGATGAATCTGCCACCGCGTCCAGACGGCTCATTTCGGCGGCGTTGGCTCGGCGTTATGGCCGCCATCATCAGATTAATAACCTCCACTCTGGACCGGTGCGGCGATTCAGCCACGGGTTAATTAAACATTTACATATAGATGCCCAGCTATCTATTGTAGCGGGAGATAATTTATACCATCAATATGCACTTTAATCAGAAGCTACAGGAGTGCGTATGTTAGCGTGCTCCGCTAATTGGCACCATGCTGGCTGCTGTTTTGGAGCTCCGAGACAAACGAAGTTCAGACTCTCAACGTTTCCTCTCTAATGTGTTTTTCTTCTTTTCCATCTTCCAGATCTGTGCTCTTGTTCTGACAGGATGCTCTTCACCCCCCCCCACGTCCCCCCTGAATGAACCTAAACATGTTATTTTATCCCTTGAATGTCCTCAATTTCTTCATTAAATCCAGATGAATTCTTCATTAGACAGCGAGGGTCAGAGTCAGTTTATTTATACATGAAGATTCAGTATTTAAAGGAGCTTTTAGAAGCTTTTGTGTAGGTTTACAGAGTTATTAATGTGTTATTAAAGTTAAATGACCCATTAAATGACCCCTTACTCATTACAGTCATTCAGTTAGTTTAATTAATTTCTGAATTCTTAATAAAGATTAAGATTGTTCTTTTGGTTTGTTCTGATCTCCATGACTTTTCCTTTATATTAGAAAATCAACAGTTATGGTTCAGACTGTTACACTAAAACTATTTAAATAGTTGTTTAAGAAGGTCGTATTCTCCTTTAACGACTCCAGTGACAGACTTTACGGGGTTTGTGATGGAGGTTCAGGTTCTATCTCTGTTATCTCTGTTTGACGCCACCAGAAGTTGTCCAGATCAGATTCTTCATTTATGTTATCAATTAATCTATAATTTTGTCATCAAAGGGTTTTCCTTATCCGAATCGAAGGTCTAAGGATAGAAGCTGTTGTACAGATTGTGATTTATGATATTGGACTGTAGAAGTAAAACTTGACTTGAATGAAGGTGAGATTAATGTAAATATGAGGTTTTATTTATTTACTTATTTATTTTAGGAATTATTAAAGAGTAATCTACAGATTAACCATTGCACTCCTATAACTCATTATAACTAATGTTTTGAATGAATGAATTGTTAAAAGTTTAGTATATACTGTATCTATGCTCCAGATTAAATTGTTATTTGTTCGGGAGTCTGTCTATTGAGTATGTGTGTATTAGACAGTTACAGCTCGTCTACACACGCCAACTGTGATCTAAAGCGCATTTTTGCGCTTTAAGCTTATTTTTGTCCATTTTATGAACGTAACTACAGTGAACTTATCTCTCGGTGCTGCTGCAGGAGACCACAGTATGCATTCATGTAATGTTAATGCATGTCACTAACTTTGCTTCTTCCCCGGAGTTTGTTGTGCTTTCTCATCTCGCAGGAAACCCTGGGTTGCAGGCTGAGCCTTCGCGGTCCTTCGCAGTCCTGTTGGCGTCCTTCCCTGGCTGTTGCTACTTATTGTTATTGTTATGACTGTTATTCTGTCCTCCCTCCTCCCCCTTTCCCTCTTTCTTTCTCTCTCTCAACCCAACTGGTCAAAGCAGATGGCGCCCACCAAGAGCCGGGTTCTGCTTGAGGTTTCTACCCGTTAAAGGGGAGTTTTTCCTTACTGCTGTCACCACGTGCTGCTCATGGGGGAATTGTTGGGTCTCTGTAAATTAAAGAGTTCAGTCTCGTCCTGCTCTACAGGTGGAGGCCTGAACATGGACGTATTAATAGCAATGATTCAGCGCCGCCGCTCAGCCTCCCTAGTGGTCAACAACAGTACTGCAACTAAAAAAAATCCCCTGCAGCCCAAAAAGCATTTTCCTCACAGACCGCCATCACAAAGACGTCTGTGAAACCTTCGACAGGACGCCTCCACCTGCAGACGACTTAATTATTACTCTTTTTGACTTGTTTTATATTTATAAAACTAGAAAGGCGATTTTTTATGTGCATGACGTCATCTTAATGTGAAATCCTCTAGCGGACTATTTTCAGCGGTGGATGAATCTGCGTGTGGTGCTGTAGTGAGTATTTCTGTGGGATTGAGTCAGAATAAAGTCCCGTGTGTTCATGTCGCTGTTTATTCATGTGAGCAGGTGGAGTTTGATGCCGATTAGACGCGTTTGCAGAATGAATGAGTCGCCCTCCTCTCGCTGTTTGAAGCCGGGCGGATCGTTAAGCTCGTTAACGCCTGAGGAGGGAAACTGATTGGATGGATCCTTCCTTCCTTCTTCTTCTACCTACGTCTTAATGTTTTCCTTTCTCCTCCCTTCCTTCTATCTATCCTGTCCTCCTTCCTTGTTTCTTGTATCTCTCCTTTCGTAACTCTTCAACTTTTTCACTTTTACTGCCTTTTTCTTTCCTTCTTTGTCCTTCTATTCCTCTTTTTTTGTAATTTCTTTCTTCCTATCCATCTCTCTTCTTACACTCTTTCTCCTCTTCCTTACGTCTTTCTTTTCTTTTTACTTTTCTCCCTCGTTTTACCTTCACCTTCTTTATTCCTCTACCTTTTTCTCTTCATTCTTGTTTCATTCTTGTCATTTTTTTTACTCCATTTCTCTCTCCATCCCTCATTCACCCTCTTTTTTCTTCCTTTCTCTTCTATCATTCATTAAATATTCACTAATTCCAGCCCTGTTTTTTCTTTTATCACATCCTTTCTCCTTCCCCATCTCCTTCTTTCCCTCTCTTTCCTTCCTTTCCTTTACTAACTTTTCTGTGAAGGTAAACAACAACGACGTCCAACAGTCTGAGTCCCAACTGAGACAAATTATTTATGAAACCAAACACAGTTCAGGCTGTTTGCTGTGCAGCAGGACCGAGAGTGACGACGTTACGTTGATGAAACAAACAGGAAGAGATGAGTGATATGAGCACATCACAGACCTGAAGATATGAGCCTGAAGACTGACTGATGCCAATCAGGGAGAAATTCATCTCTATTTGTGCTGAATTAATAAACAAATTGGAAGTAGAAATTTACAGTGAGGAAAAACTCTTCAGGAATCAGCAGCGTCTCTGGTGGAAAACTGGTTCAGTATGTTTTTATCTGTCCAGTAACAGTGTGTGTGTGTGTGTGTGTGTGTGTGTGTGTGTGTGTGTGTTGGATGAAAGGAAGTGCTCTCCTGATGATGAAGACGAATCAGATTTAAAGCCTCGGGTTGTGTCTCCACAGTCTGCTGCCTCCACCTCTCCCTGGAGGCGGAGTCAGGATGCATCATGACAAACAAAAACAACAGATCCCTCCGCCTCCTCGCCTCTCTCCTCCACCGAGACCCCCGAACAAACACAAACACGTCTTACTATCAAACACCTCCACACACATCACAAGACTTCATTCATCTGAAGGAGACGAGACAAATACAATACTGTACATACACAGGTGTGATAATTAAATTGTGATGTAGATGGTTTTCTGTTTGGTGTATTATGTTACTAAACATAACTGGCCTGTATGACTCAGAGAAACTAAACAACAAAATATGTTTGGTGGTAAAAGCTGAAAGGAGAACCACTAACTAACTGACACCTCTGTTGGACCTCCAGCTGAAGGTCTTCAGCCTCATATGATGCTCACACAGTGTCTGACAGCCCAACGTGAAAACCATAGGCTGTATAAAAATATGGACGTAGTTACCGTGACGACACCCGTTGGTTTCTGAAGAGCGGTTTTGAAGCTCAAAGTGAGTCGCTCCAGCCGTCGCCATCTTGGCAGTGCGTGACGCTGCCTAACTCCCAGCCAATCAAAAATGGGCAAAGAGGCGGGCCGACTGGCTGAAACAAGCCACCTAGCGGCTGGCGGACCTGTCACTCAAAGCAGCCATGTCCTTCATTATGCATAACTTTACGGCTTAATAAAATTTAAACGGGTGAGTTATAAAAAATTCACCCCCCGTACAGTTGTCATGAAAGAGGAAATTAGCTACAGAGACCAAAACCGTTGTTTGTACCAGGCTGTAAACATGTTTATTTCTGCTGTAAAGTCATTTTAACATGGGGGTCTATGGGGATTGACTCACTTTTGGAGCCTCAAGTGGCCGTTCAAGGAACTGCAGTTTTTGGCTTCATTTTACAGCCCCAGAGGTTGCTGCTTAGTGAAAACCCAGAAATGTTTGACATTTTTTGCTTAAAATTACTTTGATGATTAATCAATAATCAAAATAGTTGTCGATTAAATTCCTGACAATCGACTACTTGATTAATTGTTGCAGCTCTACGGTAATGATGTTACACAGCTGAAGAAATGTACTGACAACTTCAGTTCTCAGGTTATAAAAAATTTAAAGTACCAGGTATCTATAAAGGAAACTAAAATGATTTTAAGTAGGTGTAGATTACGATGGCTGATAACCAATTTTAGCAAAATAAACAAATAATTTTGTTTTATTTCACTGCGTCTGTGTATGGAGACAAAATTCATAATTACATCTATTGAGGATGAGATATAATTATGAAATAATGAATCATAATTAGGAGACAATAACATAATTGTGACTTTATAATTCCAATTCCTCATATACTCTCTTATTTTTGGCATAAATGGGCTTCCATACAGTTCAGTGTTTGTGGTCAATAAAAATCCAAAGTGCTGCAACATTTTTTTTTTCTTGCAGTAAACAACCTCAATGAGACAAACTGCTTGAGAAGCTACTTGGTGTTAATTTATGGAGCTCGATAGATATTTAATGTAGCATGTTATGGTACTTGGCCTTTTATTACTGGACTTAATCGCTTTTTTGTCCTTTGTTTTCTTTACAGAGCAGTCAGCAGACAGTCAGCAGACAGTCAGCAGCATCAAGCCCAACGTCTCTGGTTTCAGTTTATCAGCAGTGATGGAAGAATCAGTTTACTTTTACTTTACAGATGAAAAATAACAGTCCTGTATTCATGATTGTTACCCCAGTTAAAGTTAACAAATGTAATCCAGTATAACAAGGAAAAATACTGAAGACATAAAGAAATTAAATAAGGCAGGAAAGATAAAGGAAAGAGGGAATGCAATAAAGACCTGTTTATGGTGATGGACCCGCGCTACTGCACTTGTAGTTCTTTTAATGGGAGTTGTAGTTTGTTCAGAAATGTCAACATAACAAAGGTTTAAATTTCTGACAGCAGCCACTGTAACGGAGCCGCCGAGTGGACGGATGAATATGGAAAGTAAACTTCAGGAACATGCTGCGTTTTTTCCAGAAAGAAACGCTGAATGAGAGATTGTGTTGAGTTACAGAAGCTAGACAGGAAGTGATGTCATGACTTCAGCTCTCTATAAGGACAGAGGGAAGGAAAAACTGAAGGAAACAAGGTGGAAATAGAAGGAAGAAAGGAGAAAGTAGAGAAAGGACACAAACATACAGTATATCTGCGTACTGCTGCGCTGTGCTACATAAGCTAATGTGCATTATTAGCATCAATATAACAGCAACAATGAGAAGCTTCTGTTTTTACGTTTTGGTCTCTAAGCTGTCCGTCCACAGTTTGAACATCAGCTTTGTCTTCACAGTGAAGTCGTCATGTTTGGTCCAATCAAGCCAAAACCAAACCTGAGCTCACCAACTGAATCTCCAAGAAATAGTTCCAGATTAAAACTCCTCCAAACCACAAACGGTTGCTTTTAACATACTAGCAGTGTGGTTTGTGGATAGCAGGTTATCATTTTATAAATCTTGTGTATATATGTTACACATGTTTTTAAACTAAAGAGTCAATGTTTGTTATCAACTGAATGTGATGTAATGTCATTGTCATTTTGGGGATAGATGTTGGTGAAGAAATCCTGCTCCGAGGCTAGTTGAACTCTTGAACCTGTTTCTATCTGAGGGCTGCTTGCTGACCTCTGGGGTTAACTAGAGATATCTTTGTCTTAAGCCTACTGTTTTAGAGACCATACTTGTTTGTAAGAAGGTGTAACGGTTTGTGGAAGTGTCCATTTAGGGACCAGACTGTTTTTAGCTTTGCTTCTGGAGAGGTATAAAGCTGTCTAGTTTGGGTTCACAATCTTTAGAGAAAGGGCTGGCTGAACAACATGCTTTCTCTCCAAAAATACAAGATGATTGTATTTTTGTTTGTATAATTGTCACTGATGATGTGATGGATTGTACAGTGTCTTCAACTGCTTCAACAAGTAACAATGTTTAATGCTTTCTTTATGTCTCCATGTGCCTCTTTATCAAGAAAATTCCCACAACAATGGAAATGTCTGTTGGTCCACCAGACTGAAATTTTCCTCTAGAGCCACCATGAGGTTATTTATGGTTCAGAGTCAAAGATGTCAACAACTATTGAATGGATTTTTAAAAAATATATAAACTATTATTTGATTTATGATGACAACATGACAACCCTTTGATAGTGTGATACCACAATGTGGCAAGAACATTCCTGCATCTATAAAGTGAGCATAATCATGACATTAATACACAAAACACCTCCACTGCAGGCAAAGTATGGACTAAACCAGCAACCTGAGTCTTTGTAGGGCGTGCTTCCTGCAAAATGGATCGAACGTCCAAGGTATTTCAAGGCCCCGGTCTTGCCATCTGTATGTTGGGCGCCCAGAGTGGAGTAGAGTAGAGAGTGTTGCTCATGCCTCTGCCCATCTGTAGTAAACATGCCTTCATTCAGTAGATGTTCTTTAAGAATTAAAGGCCTTAAATCAAAAGTCTCAGCAACAATCTGAAGGCACAAAGTCTTTCTGAAACGAAATATGACAGTGATACAACTCTTGTCGAGAGGCAGAAAAACAACTCAGCCAACACTCAACACAGAAATATTAATACTGCTGATGTGAGGTGTGAATGAGTATATACGTCAACAACATGAAAGAAATTAACATTCTATTATACACAGATTTTATCTGTAACTCCTCCAATGAGATGATTGATCACTGGCCTTGAGTATACAAACAGATTATTTTCCAGTCATAGAAAAGATGTTTTCAGTGTCCTTTAAGTGCAACTGTCAGAATGACTGCAGGGATTTAATTATGCTTACTGGACTCTCAATTACCATGACAATATCCTGTAAATACCCAAATTTCACACAAAGTATTATGTACACTGAAACTTAAATTAAAATAAATTCTGTTATTGGGCTTTGAATGTAAACCACCACCAGAGGGCAACATAACTCCTTTAAAATCGATGGGCAGCTGTCGCTGACTCAGCGAGTGTTACTTCCTGCGACAGCTCATCATCACTCTACATATGATTAAAGCTTCTTACCTCTTTGTAGCTTGTCATCATCACACACAACTGAATCCACTTTTCCCCTTTATTGTTCTAGAGGATCGTATGAGGTTTGGAATGTCTAGCTAGTAAACAAATGCACTAGCGTAAATAAGCTAGCTACCCTGACTGACCTCATGCATGCTAGCAGCCATGTAAGTTAGCTTAATGTTCACAGTCAGCAGCAGCTTAGTTGCTTCTGAACAGAATTGGCTAATATTCACCTGTGACTTGCTAAAGAATATCTGCATCCTGTACCTGAAACCCAACTTCTGCTCTCTGTCTTTATTTATTCATTTTTCAGCACCGTAGGAATACTTATACTAACACTGTGCCAATCAAATCCATCCACTGACATGAGTGACATGGGGGCTCCTGTACTCTGGCTTTTGGCTGTATGTCTCCCAGCAACTTTCTTTATTTAAAAAAATTCAAGTCACATCAGAGTTACTGTAATTATGTGTTCCCAATTTGTAAATAGCATCAAACTCCAAATTGTAATTGCGACTGGGAAACTGGAAAGCTTTTTGGAAAGCTCTCATATATCCGACTTAGTGCTTCATAATATGGAAGCAGTTAGCTCAAAGCACCACTGTGAAGCCAATTTTAAGTCAGTGGAAAGACATGAAATTGCTGACGCAACACGAAATGACACAAAGATATCACACGTAAGAAAATAAACGTGTCCTGCAGCTTTATGGATCCACTTTATAAACGTGGTTCCTAAAATGGTGAACTTGTCGGTCTGTGTTTATTATCTGATGTTTTTAATTGATTTCTACTGGTAATTTTCTGTTTTTGTGATGTTTATATCTGACGTGTGTTTTGTGTTTTCTGTCTGTTGTTACTTTTATTTAACAAAGATTTTAAACGTCACATGAAGCCTGTCAGAGCGTCACCAGCTGACTGTGTTTAAACGTCTTTATTTCACCAGGAGACGTCAGTGATTTCATCCAGACTGAAGGCAGAACAAAGAGGAGGGAGGCGTGTGTGTGTGAGTGTGTGTGTGTGTGTGTGTGTGTGTGTGTGTGTTTGTCACACTCAACTTTAATTAAGATTAATCGTGTACCTGTGAAGAGTCCTCTGGCGGTGTTTAGCCCGGACGCCACCAGCTAAATGTCGTCACACCGCAGTGGCGACTCAACATGTCAAAATCCCGGAGAGGAAACGAGGTCTGAAATAAACAGCAGGGAACAGAAACTATAGGTTTTAGTTATTGATTGATTTATTGATTTGGTGTCACTGTGGTTCCAGGAAAATCCAACATCTTTATTTTATACATTTACAAAATATTTTACTGTATCTCCATATTTGTATTTAAAAAAAAAATGTAAATAAAAAATCTAATAAAGGAAAAGAAAATTACAAATATTTAAAAAAACAAAAATTGTAAAACATTTACGGTGGCATCTTCTCATGATTTTGTTTAAGAAATAAATAAAGTTATTTTGTTCAAAAAATCTAATGACTGAACAGTATAAATAAATAAAATTATATATACATTATATTTTAATGTATTTCAATGTACATATGTTAATTGTGGGGTATTTGTGAAAAAAGTTATAAAATTACAAATATTTATAAAAACATTTTCACAGTTGCTCCAGTTTCAACATCTTATAATAATAATAATAATAATAATAATAATAATAATAATAATAATTTTATTTATTCTTCTTTTTCAGAAATGTTTTCCTGCAGAACAGTTCTGAGATTTCTTGTATTTCTCTCCGCTGAGTGATCCGTCCCTGCAGCTCATTTCCTGTTGAGAATAAACGGCGGGCGGGGCGGCGATGGAACATTTCCCATGAGTCCGTCTGTCAGTCACGGATGGAGCGGCGGCTCTAAGCCGACCCGTCCCATCTTAATCTGTTCTGCATGCTAAGCAGAGCCCCCCCACTCAGATTGTTATAAATGCTGTTTATGGTCTTGCTATGACAACTGTGAAGGGCACGGCGGAGGATTTATCACAGGATTATCTCCTCAACCAATGAATAGACGGGACGAGGTTGTAAATGACCCTGCAGGGTAATAAAAGGAGACGCCGCTCCGCCGGGACAATAAGAAGAGGAGGTGTTATTATTATTATCATTAATAATAATACCACAGACAGACAGATAGACTGACTCACTTTATTTCATTCATGTTTGTTTTTGGTTTTAATCATTTTAGAGACTCTGTGCAGCTGAAGAGGGTCACTGATGATATAACAGACAAATGTGTTGATTTTAGACTGTTTTTATCATCCAAGTTTTTATTATTTGTTTCAGAGAAAACCTGCAATCAAATCCTCCATCTTAAGTCATTTATTGGCTTGAACAAAAGACAAATCTGATTCTGATATAACTCACTCCTTCTCCGTCACCTCTCGGCCTCAGAATGATCAGGTTTTATCTGATATATTTGTCAAAAATGACACATGAAGCTTTAAAAAGTTATTAACATTTTATGTAGGTTTAATTTTCTGTTTTATGAATTATCAGCCCAAAAAATTGAGAAAACCAAAGGTTCTCTCTCAAAAATCAATGTCTAACTTGGTGCTATAAGGTTCCAACTGCAAAGCACCAATCAGTGCTCTGAATGTAGACAAGAGGACCAATCAGGTTCCACCTCTTTACTGTTACCTCACTGCTCTGTGACTGTGGTTAAAGGAACTGAAAAGATCATGAAATATTGCTGAAACCTCCAAATTGATTATTTTATTAAAATCATAATGAATGACACTGATACAAAAATCAAGTCCGTTTTTTTATTGTTTGAACTCAGTAAATTAGTCATTACAAAAACTGATATAATGATACTAAATATCAGTTTTTGCTAACTAGGATGTCAAAACTTTGAAAGTTAATATCTAAAAACCAATCAGAATGCAGACAGAAGCTGACAAACCCAACTAATTAATATTTTATAATTGTTCAGCTGACACTGATAAATGTGTCTGCAAAGATCAGTCCATTGTCAGAAAATTAATCAGCAACTACACTTAGTAAAAATGACAAATATTTGATGGTTTCGGCTTCTCAAATGTGAAGATTTGCCGTTTTTCTTTTTCATATATGACAGTTAATTGAATATCTTAACATTTTCGACTGTTTGTTGGACAAAATAAGCAATTTGATGACATTGTCAAATTATGAATGCCATTTTTTGATAAATACATATAATATAATGCAACCCTGACTTTTGAAAATGTAATATCAAAGTAAACATAACATCCTTAATTGGGGCCAATGAAATAATCTATTGTTTTGCTCTTAAAATCTGAGGAGAATGAATCTTGAGGTGGTCCATGGCCATGTTCAAGGATTTTTTTAAGAGGTTAAAGGGGTTCTGGAGGCTTCTTCAGAAAGCTGTAAGGGTTTTGGTGTCTTAACAGATGGGTTAGGGTTACTCACAACTGAAAAAAGTTAGAAAATGTCAGCTGGTGTTGAGAAATCTCAAAAAACTAAAACAACAAATACGTCCTTGGAGTTTTTCAACTTTGAAATTGGCAGCTGTGATTCTAAGTTGCAGTTTGATTGACGTCTGCATCATCTCCTGTTATTTTAAAAGTATAACATATACTAATATATGTATATACTTTGCTATTTTGTATCTAAATAATGCACAGTTAGCATTAGTTACTTGCAGCATTAATACACAGAATGGATTTTGAATACAGTGAAACATTTGCTGAAAAGCCTCAATACTGAAAAATAGGTCAGGAAAACACTGAGCCGTCTTCTGCCAAATGTCGAACATCTTAATGAGCCAAGAAAAGAGTGCCGTGTTTGACTTGGTATCCCGAGCATATGGTAGCTGGAAGGCGTGGCCCCGCAGTCCCCCAATACCAACGTCCCGCGGCCCCCGAGGCCCTCGGGGTGTCAGTTTTTAGAGCTCTGCCACTACAAAGACAGCAGGACTGCCAGTCACATATGAACTGCTCTGTTAAACTGGGTTCACGTCCACACATGTAAACAGCCAAACCTGCCAACACAGAGGACAGAAGAAGACTTCAGGCTCTCTGAGAGACACACTGAGGAACGTCAGTGGATCTTTGTTATAAAGTCATCTAATTAGGACCTTCGCAGAATGAAACCGGAGAACAAGGCTGCAGCAACAGCATCTGTAATTTCATCCATTTTTACTCTACAACTCTTTTTTCTCTCACTGTGACAGAAAAACTACAACCTCAATCCCAGAACCTCCCAAATACATACTGTACATAACCTCTCACAAACCCCACCAGCCCCCTGAAGTACCCATAGAACCTCCTCAAAAACATCTAGAAGCTAATCAGACACCCCAAACACCCTTAAACACCCATAAAGGCTCAGACACCTGTGCCCTTCACAGCCATTCAAAGAACCTCCCTAAAGACATGTAAAACCTCCTCAAAAACCCATGAAACCTACCTGGAGTTAGTTAAACCTCTTCAAATACCAACAGAACCTCCACAGAGATATAGAATCTCCTCAGATGTACCTAGAAACACCTAAAATGCACCTAAAATCTAATCCAACACCCCTAGAACCTACTAAGACAACTAAAAGCAAAAACTAAAACCCAAAAACCTAAAATACACCTACATCTTCAAGGATCTTAAGTACCTACATGGACCCATAGAACCTCTCAAACCCCCTCATGGTGTGTTCAGACAGAACACAGCGAATGTTTTGCATGGCATTACATACGAAGTCAATGCATAGGCAACACAAACTGATGCAAATATGCTTCTGCATGAGTTGAAAATGTTTCAACTTGAGCAAAAAATTCATGCGTATTGTAGAACTTTATGAATGTACTTCACAAACGTACAGAGAGGAGAGGGTCAAAAGAGAGAGACTGAAGGGAAAAAACAGAGAACTGGAGTCACTGCTGAATTTAAGTCTCAGATATGGTTGGTCTCTGCCGTTGCTAGCTAGCTAATGCATAGTAATATATTTTGGCTGTCTGTGGCAAATAAACACAAATGATCCAGCGGTCAAATTTTAGCAAGTAAAAAATTTGCTTAACGTTTTGTCTGAACACAGCTTTAGTGGCTCACCAAAGACACCTGGAACCTCCTCAGAAACTCTTAGAACCTACTCATTCACATCAAAAACCCTTTCAAACACCCACAGAACCTCATCAAAGACACCTAAAACCTCCTCAAGGAGTCCAAGAACCTCATTAGATGTGTAAAACACCTGGATCACCCATATAACCTCATCAGGCACCCTCAAGGTAAAGTAAGGTCATTTTATTTATATAGCACCATTCAGACACAATGCAATTCAGAGTTCTTTACAAAGGCAAAGAAATACACTGAAAATAAGACAATAAGACATTAAGAAGACATTAAGATTGCATTTATACAACAATAAAAACAAAACAAAAACACGCAGATAGGTAGTTAAAGATTAACATGATGGTATATATCTGATTTAAATGGGCTGACAGTTTTGGAAGATCTCAGGTATTGAGGCTTGTTCCACAGGTGGGGAGCATAGAAACTAAAGGCTGCTTCACCTTGCTTGGTTCTGATCCTGGGAACAGTGAGTAAGCCTGTCCTAGATGACCTGAGGGGTCTGGGTGCTTCATAACGTACACGCAGATCAGTGATGTATTTGGTCCCAAGACTGTTTAGTACCTTATAGACTAGTAGGAGGATTTTGAAGTCTATCCTCAAGCTCACCAAAGACACCTGGAACATCTTAGAACATACCCATTCACATCAAAAACCTCTTCAAACACCCACTGAACCTTTTCAACCTTATGGACCCCCTTAAGCACCCCTAGATCCTTGTCAAAGACTTAGACAAACCTCTTGGATCACCCATAGAACCTTATCAAGGACACCCAAAAAATCCTCAAGGACCCCAAGATGGTACATGGTCCCACAGAACCTTTTTAATGATGATAAAAAACACCTGGAACATCCTCAAGAACTCTTAGAACCTACTTATTTACACTAAAAACCTCTTTAAACACACATAGAACCTTGTCAAAGACACAACAAACCTCCTTAAGCAACGCTAGAACATTGACAAGGACACCTAAAACATCTGCGAGGACCCTAAGAACCTACATGCATCCATAGAACCTCCTCACTGACCCCAGGTACCCACCAAAAGCCTCTTTTATCCTCTTCAAAGACCCCTAAAACCTTTATAAGGACCCTTGTCTTTGGACCTGTCTCACTCCTCTTTCTGTTGCATTGTGGGAGAACATGTGTCCATCAACATCACACTGAAAAATCCAGTGATTTTAGTCACGCTGCTATTTTTAAGTACATTTCATTTTTACAGCATCAACAGCATCAACTAAATACAGCAGAAGTGTGAGATGTAAATGGCAGATTAAACAGACAGACTGTAAACTAGCAGCCGTGGAGAGAAACAATGCGGCGGCTCCCTGGAGACTTGCAGCCTAATCCCAGCAAACGCTTAAACCCCCCATTAAATATTTAATGAGCACAAAGAGGGAACCGACTGTGTAAAGTGAATAAAACTGAGACAGACACTAAAGCTCCTGGTTCACAGAGAGCAGCAGCAGCGGCGTCCATGTTTTAAAAAAGATGCTGCTGCTGATGGGGAGCGGGAGAGGTGGGGCGTCCCATGAGACGCTCACCACCAGCCAAATATTCACAGTCTGAAAGGAGGCAGGCGGGCAGGCAAGGGGGAAGTGGTATTATGTTAAGAAGTGATGGGCATACTGTCAAATTTACCAACACAAACTTGACAACAGCTTTTTTTCTTAGTTTTTGTTCTTTTATTCCCATTGAGCCTGTAATACAAAACACCAAAACCCCTCAGAGTGGATAAATCTTTAATACTGGTTTTATCTTATAGCACAGGGACAAAATAAATAGGAAAAAAAGAAAAGTCTGGTACTTTGTAATTTGAAATAAAAAAAAACAACAACTTAGTCTCCACTTTCTGTCTTTGTGATCTAAAGCCTCATCCTGACTGCATTTATTATTTTTATTTTTTAAGATTATTTTTTTGGTATTTTTAGCTTTTATTGAGAATTGAAAGTGTTTGGGTGACAGATGATGAATCGATCTGTTCTCTTTCAGACATGTTTTTACACCCTATTTGTTTACATTCAGTCAAATAGTCTCCATTAAAAGTCATGTCAATCAGCTGTTAGCAGCTCCAACTATCACTGATCACTGTGATGCTGAAGAAGATTCTCTTTGTTCTCTGGTTTCTAAGTGGATTTATGGAGGTTTACTGGTGATGAACATCAGAGATAATGATCCTCAGGAAGTGTCAGTCACGCTGAACGACGTCAGTATGTGTTTCATGTCTGTGTGTTCAGATCTGATCTGAGTTATGACTCTTCTTCACCTCCTCACCTTCATCTCTCCACAGCTTTGTCCTGCTGAACGTCCATGTCTGTTACAGACCAGATCCTGTTGATTAGGGCGTCTGCCTGAAGCTAATTTGCAGCCTCCGTCCCTGGTTACACTTTTAAAACTAAATTCAAACAATATCATATATGAATAATAATATCACAAATGAAATATCACAAATTAATCAATAAAACAAAATCTGGATTAAAAACAACAAGACAGATAAAACAAACTGTATCCACATGTATATGTGCTAATGCTAAACGCTAACGTTAAAATTGGGCCTGTAACTAATGATTATTTTCATTATCAACTAATCTGTCAATTATGTGAGAAAATGGTGAAAAACGTGGATCAGTTTTCCACAGAGACGACGTCCTCAAATGTCTTGTTTTGTCAGCAACCCAAAGATATTCAGTTTACTGTCATGAAGACTAAAGAAACCAGAAAATATTCACATTTAAGAAGTTGGAATCAGAGAATTTGGACTTTTTTCCCACAAAAAATGACGATTAATCAATTTTTTTATTTAATGATTTGATTTAAAAACAGGGTCTACATCATGCCTTATCCTGTCATGTTTTATTAACTTAATTTTTTCTCATCATCTCATCTATTTCACGTATCTGCAGGCAGGAAGTTGTCCGATATATGAACACTGAGACTTGATAGAAAGCAGTTTGGTCAGTTTGTGAACATTTTTTAGTAAAAACATATAAAGACATCTGAACTTTAACATATCCTGGCTTTTTAAGTCTTTAACAATTTCCCTGTTAGACCATGTTTATGCCCATAAAAAGCTGGTTGTATTGAGGACGTTTACATAAAAAAAAAAACATAACTGTAACTGAAACTTTTCTTTTATCATAGGAAAATGGTTAAGGAATCAAAAGTAACAAATCTCATCCGGCTGAGGTCGAGCAGAAGCTCCGGTTTACACGTTTTTGATGTTATGGCTCTTACCTCTGGATGGGCTGGTTTAAATCCTCCGCGGCTTCACATGGTCCATCTTACTTTGAAGCTCGCAGACGACGCATGCCTCCCCGTGTCACACGCTGCATGCTTTATATCCGACAGTAAAACATTTTAGTGCCGCAGAAATTGGGCTGTTATTAAAATAGCGGGCCAGTATCTGTCACAGGGAGACGTACAGTTATCTTTTGGTGACGCGGAGACATATTTTATCATAATCTGCCGAGGCCGAGCGGGGCCTTGTACACATCATTGGCTTTTCCTGCTCGGTTAGATTGTGAAGGTCAGAGTTCCTGCAGCCTTTTATGGCTGTTTAACTTTTAAGAAGGATTGTGAGACGGGAGCCGAGCCGATTTATTTTCACCCCCGTCAGTCAGTCGGCAGCTAACTGATGCACGACATTTTTCCTCACAGTCTGTTGTGTTTGGGCGAGAAAGGAAGGAGTCACAGACGAATGAAAAATATACAGATATCTACAGTTAATCAGCATCTTCTGTGTTTCAGGTTAGGGTTAGGGTTAGGTTCTGTACATTTGTCCTTCTGTGTCTCCATGATTCAGATAACAAGTGAAACAATCTCACTTTATTGGTGATGTTGGTTATTTAAAGGTTATTTTAAGAAAATAAAAGCATGTATGGGAGCTCATTTCAGTCAGAAAAGTGAAAATACATTCATAAAAACTAAAAAGCTGTTGATTTTTTAATGTTGTGTAGACGGATGCTATTCTCCCACAATGCAATGCACAAAGGAAACGGAGGAACTGCTTGACAACATTAAACCTGCTGTTATAACACGGTGTAGTTTGTTGATTCCTTTAAAACAAACAGAAAAATAACAGTATATGAAGATTAATATATACTGTAAACAACTAGTATGTAGTATTGAATTGGTCACAGTCTACAAACATGCTAATTAGCACTAAACATAAAGTACAGCTGATGAGAATGTCGTTAGTTTTACAGTTATTAGATAAAATGAGATTTGGACCTGAAGGTGGCGCCAGACGAAACGTCAGGAGATCAAAGTTGTTACAATCAGACCAAAGAGGTGAATCAACAGACCGATATTGATCTTATGTGCTAAAAATACTCATGGAAAGTAAAAATAATAAGATACAAAGTCATAATAATAACTTCATATAAGGTCACAAAACTCTGATGCATTATCTCATAATTTAGACTCATTGTACTGAAATGAATGGGAGACGATATCATTATAAAAAAAACAAACAAACAAAAAAAACGGATTTAGATCATTTCCAGGGCAATTTTTTCAAATGATGGGAAACACTTTAGTTGTGTTTTGCATGACAAACCAATAATCAATGACTCTTATTAAAAGCAGTGAAGGGAGCCGCTGGATTTATAATGAAGAACATTTAATAAATGATAAATGTAAAATAAATCACTGAATTATAATCCCAGTCACAGATTAGAACTGTGCAGATTTTAATTTCAAAACTATAAACAATAAACACAACGTTATGTAACAACGTTAGTGGTCCGGGTATCATCGGATGAAGGATTTTAGTCATTGGACGTCTGGATCTTAAGTTATCAGAGAAATAAACTGGACAAACGTTAGCAGCAGCTCGGCTAACAGCCCCTCCAGGAAGTCCGGTGGTCACCAAACATCGTCGGAGAAATATTGATTTTTTAGGTGAAACAGCTTTAATTAGTGTTTTTAACAATTTTAATCTGCGTTTACGTTTGTTCTGGAGAGGAGGAGACCTCTGCTGGTAAAAACATCCTGAATGATGAACACTGGAGTAATCCTATCCTGGTGAAGCTGGTTATTTAACGACGAAGACAACAACTCCCATGATCCCTTGCTGCTTCACACCGTCATCACACTCCGTCTTTTGTTATTGTTTTGATTGAGACGCCTAGCGGCTGAAATTACATATTGTGCATTTGAGTCTTTAACTGTTCATTTTATGAGGGCATTTAAAAGCCCCATCATCCCAATTCAAAGGGCAATTTTAAATTTTTTTAATCTCTGACCCTGACTGATGTACGTTAAAAAACAGCGCAGGTCGAATTATATTCAAGGACCAGACATTTAATCATTCACAACAGCAGATGTTCTCTTTGAATGGAGTTGAGACTCCAACAGGCTGTTACTGGAGAGTGATGCATCATGGGTTGTGGCCGTTTATAGTGACTCTTTTAGCATCAGTCAGCACTAAAAGTATTTAAGAAGTCCAGTTTAATGAACACCAGTTTGACTGCTGGTGTAACTTGTTTTACTGCCTCGGTGGAAAGTAATTAATACCTGACGACTTAAATGTTAACACACAGAAAAGTAGAAAGGTCATTTTAATATAGCGTGACAAAATGGTTGTTTATTTACTTATCTTTATTTAAATGTGAAAACAAGTAACAGATGTTGTCTTAATTATCGTACAGTCGGGCTCATAAATTACTTTTCTTTCTTTTTTGCAGTGCAGGTTTTTTTTTTTTTAAGAAACCAGGTTGCATGTTGATGAGCTTCCTCTTTCATTTATCTCCTATTTGAATATTCTCACTGTGTAATTAGTTGAAATAAGCAGAATATTTCAGTTTTAATTCCCCCCTTGCTAAACAAATTCTCTTTTGTCACTAGAATCAACACCAGCAGAATAATTGAGACTCTGGTTGCTTTGAACACACTGAAAACCACTCAGAGTTACAGTGTAAAGAAGTTTGTTTTTGGATGTTTGTGCCCGTTAGCGAAGAACTAATTAATCTGCTTTCAGAGTCCAATTAGACCAAAAAAAAAAAAAAACTGCAGAGAAACACACAAAGTGCTGCGTGAGTGAAGAAACAGCTGGTTTACAGAGGAAATGTGTCATATTTATATTGTGCAGAGCGGTCAGAGATACAGGAAGTGGTGTCAGGTTTTTACAGGCTGGAAAAGTACATCCGAAAGTTCAAAACAGCTCCGTTTGAAAAGGTTACATGTGATTTATAGTGTGTAAAACTTCCAAACAGACCCAGTACATTTACTCAAGTACTGTACTTAAGTGCAATTTTGAGGTACTTGTACTTTACTTGAGTGTTTCCATGTGATGCTACTTTATACTTCCACTCCACTACATTTACTTTTCATACTTCTCAGATGATTTGACACAAGACAGGATTATTTTTCATTGCTGAATTGGTGTAAGAAGGTCCTGACAAGATGTTACATGACACCAAATATTCTAAAGTGCAGCTGATGCATGAACACAGATACAGAGGGGAGTGTTGTGTAGTTTTGACCTGAAACACAAAAAGGGGACATTTTCATTGTCTAATAACACTCGACAGCTTTTACTCTCATGCTTGAAATTTGTTTGGAAGTCCTTGAGGGTAAAAAGCTTCCAGAGAGAAAAGACCTGTGGCTGCAAACAGTCTCACCCTCCCCAAAAAAAAAGCCAAGAAGAAGAATTACCCAGGCATGGAGGGCATGGAGAGAGTGCGTGTGTGGTCCCTTCAGTCGCCAGGCGATGCGGTGGGGAAGCTGTCAGCCGGCTGGACGGCGGCTGAATCCTGGCGAGCGGAGCAGGAGGAGGAGGAGGGCGAAGCATTCTTCGGCGCTGACACCCTCATTGAGACTCGGAGCAGCCGTGAAATAAAAGCTGTGAGGAGGTTGAATGAAAGAAAAAAGACGGCTCCGGTAGTTTATTTTGTCGAAACAAAACGTGAGTCCCACTTGTGGAAAAAAGTGATTGAACTGTGCTTTGTGTCGCGTTTGAATGGCTGTGAGCAAATATGGCTGGAAGTGCACTGTTAGTTTTACTGATTTTAAGTGTGAAGAGTGGAGGGAAAACACTTCACCGCAGAGCAGATGAGAGCAAAGAGGCCACTGAGATAATTTCCCAACAATTAACATTTCCTCACTGACTCTAAGAGACCAACTTCCCTTTAAATGCTGTGAAAAAAGTAACTTAATAGTTGTTACAGTAGATTAATGAAAGATGACAGTCTGACAACTCAGAGTCAGACAAGAAGATGAATATTAGTTTCATGTCGTACAGTTTTAGCTCCTAAACTTAACCTTTAGCTAACCTGAAGTACACAAGCCAAGTAATATGAATCAATAAGGATAAACCTGTTTTTAAGACAATGAAAAATACATTTTCCAAGTTTTAATGTTGTTTTATCACTTAATTCATCCCTTGTTATTATGAGCTTGATGTAGTTAAAGTATTGCAGTAAAAGTACATAAGTATTATGAGCTTGATGTAGTTAAAGTATTGCAGTAAAAGTAGTGGTTTGGTCCCTCTGACTGATATATTATTATATATGACATCATTAGATTATTAATAGTGAAGCATCAGTGTTAGAGCAGCATGTTACTGTTGTAGCTGCTGGAGGTGGAGCTAGTTTACACTACTTTATATACAGTTAGCTAGTTTAGTCCAGTGGTTCCCAACCTAGGGGTTGGGCCCCTCCAAAGGGTCAGCAGATAAATCTGAGGGGTGGTGAGATGATTAATGGGAGAGGAAAGAAGAAAAAACAAAGTTCTGATACACAAATCTGTTTTCAGTTTTTGGACTTTTTCTCTAATCTTTGATTTTTGCTGAAATATTGGATCATTTGAACATTTATTGAAATGAAAGCATGTGAGAAGTTTAGAGGGAAAAATCACTATTTGGTGGAGCTGTTAACAACTCATAGACATGTGAAATGTGACCCCGACTACACACTGCTTTTTGTAAGACGTCAAAAGACAAAAAGGTTGGAAACCACTGGTTTCATCTTTAACAATGTGTTGTATTTTAAAAGCTTGTTATATTATCCATTGTGTCAAATCTTCATCTGAAAAGTAACTAAAGCTGTCAAATAAATGTAGTGGAGTAGAAAGTACAATATTTCCCTCTGAAATGTAGAAAGTAGCATCACATGGAAATACTCAAGTAAAGTACAAATACCTCAAAACTGTTCTTAAGTACAGTACTTGAGTAAATGACTAGCTAACCCTGCTTTGACCGTTAGCTTGTTGGTAACTAGCAGAGGAACATCCCAGTCAAATGTGTCTGTTTTGAAGCTGGCAATGATTTTTTTTGACACATATTCAGCTTCTAATAAGAGATGAAGTAAAATTAACACACTTTAGAACTTGCAAGTGAAATGTCTTTAAACATCAAACAGGATCATTAGCTAAACCGTTTTAGCCTTAAAATGTCAGAAAATGTTAAAAATGCACAAAGTCTTTAAATGTTCTGTTTTTTTTTCAAACAACAGTATAAAACTATACAATATTCACCTTATAATGACAAAAAACAGAAAAAACAGCATTAAGAAGCTGGAACCAGAAGATAAACTTAATAAATGATTGAAATAATTACGTTATTAAGTATGTAGTATGGAAGTGGTACACAGATGAGATGATATCAGTTTCATCTCTGTGTGTCCGCTACACAGGATGTGTTTAGCTTAGACTGGAAGCTATCTTATAGTTTCATCAGAAGAGAAAAAGTCTCAGTTTCATTTACATGTTGTTAAATATAGAGATTCTGTAGGTTGGTCTATTTAACTTACATAGTTTAACACATATAAAAGTTTTATTCAGTTTCCGTTGTTTTGGATATCATGACTCACAGCTATGTGTTATCTCTCTTTTTTCACCCCCCTGCTCTGCTGCCTCGGTGATACTCTTCTCTCCCCTGAGCTCAGATTTTGTCATGCAAATGCTCGCTCATAAAAAACCTTTTTAGAGACGTGATTAGGAGTTTACGTGACCACAGAAAGCAGGTTTCTCAACACAACACAAATCCAACAGGTTTATTCTGAAAACCAGAGAGACGAAGGAAGGTTTTATAGACATCGGGGCCCCATATTTATCAAGAATCACTTTAAGAATCGCTACGACTAAACTATGATTAGGTCTTATTTAAGAAAGCCTGAATTTGGGATTTAATGACACTCATGAACCATAAACTCAAGAAAATGTATTTAAATGCAGTAAAAATAGAATGTATACATATGGAAGATAAAGACAGACAAAACTGAAAATGTACTTTGAATAAATCTAGTGCTGCTTTTTGTGCTGTTTAGTCATTAAGTCTTTAAGTCTTGTTAAATCTAAAATGTCTTGACACTAATATTTCGATGGTTCAGGTATGCTTGTGCATTGAAATGTAGTTCATATTGGTGATTAAATTATTAAGTATGCATGACATAGGTTCAAGAAACACAATCACAGTTGTTACATCCAAAATTATCACTTCTGTATCTGTATTTCTTGGTTTTTAATCAACTGTAAGTTAATAGAAATGTTTTTCTTTTAATCCTATTTAAGTCTTTTCTGAAGCTTCATGGAACCACTGAGGACTCTGAGGTGGGGATCTTTTAAGGCTGATTCCAGCTCATTGTGCTTAAATTTGACTACTGTTTGGCCAACAAAGTAGAAACATAAAGGATTGAGTTTTTCTCTATCAGAGTTTTATTTCTGGAAGCGTGGAGAGAATTATAATTTCCTGGGTAGATTTTTGGAAAACTCTCACAAGTTCATGTGTCACTCAATATTCTTTTCCAACTCTTGATAAATACAACCAATCTCTGCAAAAAGTGTCCGGTAAACATGACCTGAAGTAGAGAATGTCTCTGGTCAGCAGTCATTCATCAGTGCTGACAACAAGCATCCAGAGCAGGTTAGAGATGTTTAAAGTGTTTAAACACTGGTTTGTTTCAATTACATGTCAAAAAGACAGTGTAATTAAAAAGCTACAAACACCATTTAAATGCAAACTCAGACAATTAAAAGAGTCTCACGAGTGCATTAAGAGGTGTCTATTGTGAATTAGCACTCAAGAGAAACACAATGGCCTCTGTTTTCTCTCCTCCCTCTTTCTTTCTGCCTTTCACCCTCCGGGAGCAGAAACCACCAGAGGAGGCTTTCACCTCTTTCTTTTCTCCCCTTCCCCTCATCGTGTCTTTCAGTCTCAGCAGGATGAAAGGAGACTGAATTGGGGGTCTAATCTTCTCCTTGTAGACGTGAATGTGAATGTGTGCGGCCTCGGATCGTCCTCGCCGCCCGATAAAAAAGGCTGCAGGTGCAGGACGGCGGGTCATAAAAAGAAGACAAAAAAGGAAAGTAAAGAAAAGAAAAGAGAGGACGAGAGGGCTGGACGCTGATTTGTGGTCGCTGGGCCGAAATAATTTACAACAGCTCCAAACCCAACATCACCACCCACAAATCCCCCAAACCCACCAGCCCCCAAACACCAGGTGTGAGAGGTGACGTGGAGCTTCAGAGAGGCAAAAAGGGAATGAACCCAGATAAAGTAAGTCATTATACATACTGTTGATTATGAACAATGTGGGCATTTTCATTGTTTTATAGTGAAGTCAGTTAAAAGAAGGGAAAACAACAGCAAATATCCAAAGAAAACTGAAAAAGTAAAACTTACTGAGATTATTTGGTTCTATATCAATATTCCAATAAACTAATATTAACATAAATGCATTTAACTGTTTTTCTCTAGTCTGGTACTGCAGCATGTCAATAAATGTTTATTGATTGCAGTTGTGAAGTATTCTGCTTTTACTCAACACTAATTACTGACTATTATTAATATTTTAATCATCACAATTCATAATTAATCTGGATATAAACAACCATTTTTGAGGTACACATTTCAATTATTTTTCAATGATTAAGACATGTAGTTTGAATGTAAATAAAGTGCCAGAGTGCATAAAAAAACATCAAAATAGATCTTATTTATCAAAAAACATATTTCAGAGAAGGACTCCTCTTCACAGAGGTCTGAGCTGAGCCCCCAAATGTCCTCAAATCCTAGAAACACCCCTGATGAGGTTTATTCTGTGACAGGAAAGAGTCTAAGAGGACAAACTAACTGATGATGTGAGATGACCAAGGCAACAGCAGACCACGTACAGGACCGTCTGTTGCGAAATACCTTATTTTTATCTAATCACATATATGTGTTTGAGCAGCTTCCTGTAAGTGTTAAGCCTTGTTAAAATAATGACAGATTCAGACATGTCTGTTATGAGCTCATCATTCCATCAGATGAAAATAATCTACATTTCTGCTGCTGCATCATTTTAGACACATTTCCCCAAATTTCAGAGGACAGTTTGGGTATTTTTGAAAACTTTGAGATTTCATCTAAAATTTAAAATAAAGTCCTGCTGCTTTAAACAAAGTCTGGCTGCACAGTATGACCTCGTACTGAGGACGATGATGAAGAAAAGGCCGATATCTCAAAATCTGGTCAGATAAGTTCAGTGGACAGACCCTTTAACTTGCAGTTAGTGGCTCCAATTCTGAGAAGCTGCTCATCAGTTAAGTTTCCTTGCTGATGAGGAGATAAAAGAGGAAACAGAAGTTGTTATTAGCAGATGAGAGCTGATAAGTCCGTCAGACAGAGACAGACGGTCTACCTGGTCATGGATCACCTGCTGATGCTGCTGGTGCTGCTGTGGAGCTCAGGTACGTTCAAGGTTCAAAACCCCTTTGTAAAAATACTGAATTTAAGTCAAAATCCTGCATTCAAAACTTCACTGACTGTAAACCTAATTAGTAGAAGCAGTGAGGTTGAGAAAAAAGGCTTTAAAGTTTCAGACTGACCAGGCAAAGAGAGAGATGTTTGTTGTTCCTTTGTTTTTTTACGATGATTATTTTCACCCTTAAATCAGTGAGTGTACCTCATACTGCAGTTTACCTTTACACAATCAGCAGGAATGTGAGGACAACATGTAATATCTACAAAAACATGTTTCTGGGAAAAAAAAACAAACAACAAAAAAACAAAATCATATGAATTCCACTTCAGTCAAAAGCTGAGATGGGAGCTACTGGTACTCAGCTAAGCTAAACTAATCTAAACTAAACTAAACTAAGCTAAGGTAAAGTAACCTAATCTAAAATAAACTAATCTAACCCAATCTAACAAACTAATCTAAACTAAGACAAACTAAGGTAAGTATCTTCAGTTCAGTGCTACAGAAGCGTAATGTATTCACTTGAGAAAATGTTTTTCTGAATTAATGAGATACCTCAAAAACACAGCCATCTGAATTTCATTGCGCCTAAAGTAGTGTAATTACGGTAAGGATGGCGTCTGAACCTGGCAAAGGTCCTGAAAGATATATGTGTGTTCTTTCATGTTCTGTCTGTGTTCTTTTATGAACATAATGCATTGTACGTTTTTCACTGTTTGACCTGTTATAAGCTAAACATCGCTGGTCCAGATCTTCTCTCTTAACAGTATTAATGTTGAGTCTTCCAACTGTACCTGTTTGTGGAAACTGAAAAATAATATAAGCTCTCAGCTCTGTAGGTGATCTGGTGTGTTTGTTTCATCTATTTTTGGCCTTTGATGAAATATTTTTGCCTGTCCTGAGGTGCGTGCGCAAAGTTGACCAGCTGATAACACCATCTATATCACTTAAAGACACGAGTATCTCCCAACGTTTCAGCATGGTAGCTTTTCTCAGATTTTGAGGTTTGTCATTTATTTAGAAAAACAGCCGATTTCTTTTATTTCATTAAAACTTTTCTCAGAATTCTGAGATAATTATGTCGGGGCAAATTTGTTTTTTCTCAAGTGAATGCATTATGCTTCCGTAAAGTCCTGATAGTTTCATATCTCTTCTTTTCACAGAGTTTAATGACTGATGTGTTTACATGTAAGTTGTAATAAGTTGAATTTTGATGACAAAAATGCAAATTGCAAGTTTGTTTCACTGAATTTCTGGAAAAGCTGATATTTGGAGATACAAGGTTTTCACTTGACAACAGTATTGTGTTTTGAATATAAAACCTGTAACTGCAGCTGTCAGATATGATGATGATGTAATGATTTACGTTAAGGAAGACAAGTACACTCACACATACACACACAGTCCTTAAATAGCATAGTGGTTATGTGATGTCACCACAAAGGATTTCTGGGTATTGAAGTTATTCTGAGCTGCTGTGTTGCATTAACTCTATATGAACCGCTATTAAACATAATTGTGGCTTATTTTTCATAGTTTTGTGCATTTCTATCAGTAATAACAACATCGTAACAACAAGTTAATATCTGAGATCTGTGAACACGGCGACATTAGTAAAAAGACGTTTGATAGAAACATCGTCAGAAACACGAGCAGTCAGGAAACAAACCAACATGTTAGTTTTTCTTTAACTCTGTATGAAGCGTCTGTTGAGCTTGTGTTCATGTGTTCATCTCATCTGCTGCTCTTCAAGCAGCAGAAAGTAGAAGCAGTGAGGTTGAGAAAAAAGGCTTTAAAGTTTCAGACTGACCAGGCAAAGAGAGAGATGTTTGTTGTTCCTTTGTTTTTTTACGATGATTATTTTCACCCTTAAATCAGTGAGTGTACCTCATACTGCAGTCTACCTTTACACAATCAGCAGGAATGTGAGGACAACATGTAATATCTACACAAACATGTTTCTGCTTTTTTTGTCCGGGAAAAAAAGTATTGTATTTATAGTAATTATTTTATTGACTCTATTTGTGTCTGTCTGTTCATGAACCATTTGTGATATTAAATTGAAACAGGTTCAATTAATTTACATTTTAATGCATTCATGTACTTGACAAAAACAAAATCATATGAATTCCACTTGAGTCAAAAGCTGAGATGGGAGCTACTGGTACTCAGCTAAGCTAAACTAAAGTAACCTAATCTAAACTAAGCTAAGCCAAACTAAGCTAAGCTAAACTAAGCTAAGGTAAGGTAACCTAATCTAAAATAAAGTAAGCTAAGCTAAAATAAGCTAAACTAAGCTAAGCTAAGGTAACCCAATCTAACAAACTAATCTAAACTAAGCTAAACTAATTTAAAATAAAGTAAGATAAGCTAATCTAAAGTAAACTAAGGTAAGGTAACCTAATCTAAAATAAAGTAACCTAATCTAAAATAAGCTAAACTAAAATAAGAAACTAATCTAAACTAAGCCAAACTAAGCTAAACTAAAATAAGCTAAAGTAAGGTAACCTAATCTAAAATAAACTAAGCTAAACTAATCTAAAATAAGCTAAACTAAGCTAAACTAAGGTAACCTAATCTAAAATAAACTAAGCTAAACTAATCTAAAATAAGATAAACTAAGCTAAGCTAAGCTAGCTTTAGCAGGAGTTTAGCCGTTTTGTTTTTCCTCCAGGGTTGGATTTAGCTAATGCTTAATTTGGGATAACAAATTTATTTACCAAGATGTTGGTTCAAGTTCATTTTCACAGCTCACTATATTTAGTACCTATATTTAGCTTTAGCTGATTAACTGATTCAGACCAGAACAAACCAACTGTGGTTTGAAAACATGATTACTTTAGATGTCTAGCTGACTGTCTCTCTCTTCCAGAGTCTCCAGGTTTCCAAGCCAGAGAGCAAATACTTTAGTCTGACTTGGTTTTTAGGTCAGTTTTCTAGTTACTGAATATTTAAAATGTTATTTTCACAAACAACTTATATTTGTCTGTAGCATATTTGGTAAAACAAATGTAAAAGTCAGACTCTGGTCCACAGGGCAGTGGTCAACTGGTCAAATAGTGAGTTCTGTAACAACTCAGAACCTCAGAACCCAAAAGCACGACCTCAGAGACAGGAGCAGAGTCCAATATTCTTTAATCAATCCAAAAAAAAAAACAAGCAGGGGTCACAAACCAGGCAGATCAGGCAGACAACTCCAAGGGACTAGGCAAATCTCAAGACCGGGAAACAGGCAGGATCTCAAGTAACAGGTGAGTGAACAGGTAGATATAGAAATGCTGGAAAGCTAGGCAAACACACTAGACAATCTGGCAAGGAGCATGTGAATGTGGACCAGTATATATAAGGAGTGACTGATGAGCCTAATGGGATCCAGGTGAGGGGAATGAGGTGATTGCAGGGCAGATGGGTGTAGCAGGATCTGCAATGACAGGAGAGTTAGAGATCATGAAGGTGAACAACATGAAAAATAGTCACTAAAAGTTCAGTAATCTGTATGTTTTCATTGAGATGAGCTTTGAGCTGCTAGAACGCCTCTCAGTGTTTGTTCAGTTCACAGCTCTGCAACAATATAAACATTAATTTTCTGATTTTCTCTGCAGGACTCCAGGCTGAAGATAAACACCAGTCAACAGGTAAAAAGAGAGAATATATCTCATCTGGTCTGGGAACGCCTCTGATCCTGTGGTGTATTTTCATTAAAAGTCATTGGTGTGCTTAAAGACAATATTAAGCTATGCAGATTGATTTTATAAGTTTATAAGCAATAAGGGCTAGTGTGATACAATTTGTATTGGTGTAGTTATAATCTCATGACCCATATTTAATCACACTGTACGTATAGAGGCACGATAGAAGAATCATAATCATACACTGGAGAAATTTGAGTGTGTTTGTATTACATGTCACTTTGCTTGGGTCTGCTAAAGTCTTCACCTTTCAAAAATACTCTCTGGAGGAGATCAAGAAATAAGGGTGTAAAATGACTAGAATAACTTATAAAAAAAATAAAAGGCCAGAAGACAACTTGGCAATAATGGTGTAAAATGATTCCCAATACTTTATATCCCAAAAATTGGATATAATCAGGTAGAATTGAATATGCCAGTACATATCCTCAAACAGCTCAAAACCTGTTTTGAAGAGTTTTGACCAACAACGAGTGACGGAGATAAAAGTAATATAATAATTGGTCAAAAATTAGGGAGGGTGGATGATAAGGTGTGACCTAAGCCGACCCAAGGGCATAAAAACCATGCCCCAAAGAAAAACCTTTGGAGCGATTTGGTTCTTTGTAAAAGTGCTACTTGCTCTCCTTTCTTGCCGGCATTAAAGAACACTTTGCTGCTTGGACCTCTGACTCCCTTTTTATTTTCAAGAGAGAGTTTTTTGCTCTGGTACCTATTTCTGCAACAATTTGATACAAAAATCCCCCAGGAGGAGCTGGAGGACGTTACCCACACCTCCATCAGTGGTGGACAATGAATCCACTTTGGTTTACAACCAAATACCCTCAAAACTAATAGCTAATAAAATATGCTAATTTTAGCATTAAAAAGTGAAAATCCAGATTTTGGACACTCACTAATCCTCACAGATTAACGTCACTGTCCGCTGTAGAGTTGCACACCGCCTAATTCTGTGTCTATAATATCTATAAAATGCAACACATGGCATTGTGGGATTGTTCACCGCAAGTAGTTCACGTGCCATGAATGCTACTTTTTTGTTCCATTGAGGAACATTTGAGGGCTCTACATGTTGAATAAATTTACACACAGAATTTGGACACTCAAATAAAGTGGAGATAAATATTTCAGACACAGCCTTACGGTGGGTTCAGACCAAACATGAAGCATATTTTTTTCCTTGCATTACTTGTGCGAGTTTGACCGCTGGATCGTTTGTGTTTATTCGCCCCAAACAGCCAAAATACATGACTGCACATTAGCTGTAAGCTAGCTGACAACCGACACACCAACCGTGTCTGAGGGAGTGTGTCTGTATGTTTGTATTCAGTTCAGCCTCTGACTGAACTCTGGTTCTCTCTATTACTTCCCTCCAGTTTCTCTCCTCCTCCCCTTCTTCTCTCCATGCGTTCATGAATAGGGGTGTCACGATTTCAATTCTAAAACAAAAATCGAGCGAAATGAGTGTTCGATTTTGACCTTTGAAATCAAAAGTAGGATTGGTGATTCTCCCTGTAATTTTTTTTATCTCCACCCCCACCTACATGCATGCATCTGGCGTGTCTGAAGGGCAAGAAAATATTTCAAAGTCAACACAGTGTAGCTTACTGGCAGGCTGCAGCTACATTACTTTTCAAGACAACATGGCCACTGCCTGAGTCAGAGATGATAGAGAAACAACAGAACTGGAAAATCCTCTTGCTTCCCTGAAATCACCAGTGCGGCAACAGCTTGCCTTCCCTGTGAGTTGTGTAAATAATTATTATAATAATAATGATAATAATAACAATACAACAATATAATGTAATAATGATAATAGTCCTGTTATATAGTATACTGTGGCGGCGGTAGCGGCAGAGGCAGCCACAATAACAGCAAAATGGGTTAAATAATTAGATATTTATATTAATTTATATCAATTTATATCTATTTGAGTTTATATCAATTAAATTAAATTAATATGGCTATGGGGGGCGGAGCCAAACACACAGAGCCAAAGGAGGGGAGGACACCATCACCCTCCCTCACGACAGCCAGCCCCCCCAGCAACACAGCCACAGCCCAGGGACCAGACCAGCTGAGACCAGCTAAGGGGTATTCCTCCTATAATATTTGTTTGTTTTGCTTCTTTCTTTGGGAGAGAGTTTGTCCAGTGGAAGGTGACCATAGATTTTTTTTTTTTACTAAAAGAGGGGTAGAGGTGGAGGTACCACAGCCAGTTACCTCCCGCCGCTCTCGTCAAGGACCGCGGCCATACCACCGGAGGGCAAGGAGTCAGGAGAGGCGGGCGCCCCCCGCCCCCCGCCCCGCATGGCTCCACCCCCCACCGCCCTGCAAATATGACATTACCCGGACTTACGACTGCCTCTACCTCCACCGACACCACACTCAAGGACCAGAACAACAGCAGTAGTAATAATAATAATAATAATAATAATGATAATGATTATGATAATAATAATAACATAGTATCTGGCATAAATGACAATAGTAGTGATAGTAATAATAATAATAACAATAATGATAAAGATATTTAGTTTCTAAACAACAATAATCAGCCTATCATGATACATATTGATTATATATATGTATAATTGGAATGAGAGGGAGCGGGGAGGGAAGAAGTAAAACAAAGAAATAAAAACAAACAAAAAAAAAAGACGGAAAGGAAAAGTGAATTAAATTTAAAAAAAAAAAAAAAGTATGTTATTAGTTGGGCATGTGGTCTGATATGTGGTCATGTACGTGGCTCTGGTTTTGGTTATTGATTTGGATTGGATTCTGGGTGGAGTTTTAGGTGATTAATGAATATGGTCCATGTTTCCTCAAAGGCTGATATATTGTTTGTTTAGCAAGCTGTTATTTTTTCTATTGAGATGTGTTCTGAGAGTAAATTGGTCCAGTGAGTGATATGGCAGGAATGTTTGGATTTCCAGTTTTGAAATATTATTTTCTTGGCGATAGTTAAAATCAATAATGGGTTTTTGTGTTTAGTTGGGATTGTGATATGTGTCAAGTCTCCCAGCAAGCAGAGCAATGGGGATGCTGAAATTCTGCAGCCCAAGATACTCGAGAGTTTTTCTGTGACTGTTATCCAAAATGAAAGAACTGGCTGGCAAGACCAAGTGGCGTGAAAATAATCATCTATGTGACCCAAGGTGCATTGTGAGCAGATATCTGTATCGATCAATCCCATTTTAAACATTTTTCCTTGAGTGATGTGTATTCTGTGGATGGTTTTATATTGTATTAGTTGTAAATTTGTATTGGTAGTGATGGAGAAGATGTTTTTATTGATGTGTATCCAGAAATCGGGGTTGGGAGATAGAGCCAGGTCCTTTTCCCATTTTGAGGTTGGGAGTGTTATGGAGGTGTCTGACAATGAAAGAAGTTTATACATTTTTGAAATTATTCTTTTGGGGTTTGTAATTTTGAAGATTTCTTTGCTTAATTTGGAAGGCTGTAATGTGTTATTGGATATGTTGATTTTAGGTTTAATAATGGATTTTAGTTGTTGATATTGGAGGAATTGGTCTCTCCCAACCCCATACCTCTGGATAAGTGTATTGAATGATATGAACTGGTTGTTTTCAAATAAATGATGGAGGTGAGTGATTCCTTTTTGGTGCCATGATGGAAAGTGAACAGAAGTGTTGTACAGTTAAAAGTCCGGATTGTGCCAAATCGGGGTGAACCTACATGGTGCCAGTGATGATTTGGTGATTTTTGTGGGCTTTCCACCAGGCTGTCAGAGTTGAGGAGATTGTGATGTTCTTGTAGTAATCTTGTTTCTTGATTGATTGTGGTAGGAATGGGAGGTCTGTGAGTGAAGTGGTTTTACATTGATTTTGTTCTATCTGTAACCATGGTGTACTGTAATTATCTTTATGGATCCATTTGAGTAAATATTGTAGTTGATTTGATAAGAAGTAATGAAGGAAGTTTGGTGCTTCTAGGCCGCCCTGTGATTTTGTGCTCTGTAATGTTGAAAGTGAGATTCTTGGTTTTTTATTTTTCCAGTAGAATTGAGTTGTTAAAGAGTTTAAAGTTTGAAACCAGTTGTCAGTGGGGGTAATGGGAAGTAATGAAAATAGGTAGTTGATTTGTGGAAGGGTTTTCATTTTAACTGTTGCAATGTGTCCAATAAGAGTAAGTGGTAACTTGGTCCAGCGTTTAAAATCATCTTCTATGTTTTTCAGCAGAGGGGTGTAGTTGAGGTTAAACAACTCTGACAGCCTGGAGGAAATATTAATGCCTAAGTATTTGATGCTACCAATGTGGAGTGGGAGAGACAGATCTTGGGCTGCAGAATCCCAGGCCTTTGCAGTCAAAGGTAGAATAGTGGATTTGTTCCAGTTTATTTGATAGTGTGAGATTGAGGAGAAGTTGTTGATTATTTTGAATGTTTCTTGTAATGATGTGAAAGGATCTTGTAGGTGTAGTAATAAATCATCTGCTTATAAGCTAAGCTTATGTTCTGAATCAAACAATATATTGTATTGTATATTGTATTCCTTTGATTTTATTGTTTTGTCGTATGGCTGTGGCGAGTGGTTCGATGAAAACTGCAAATAGAGATGGCGAGAGTGGACATCCTTGTCTGGTTCCCTGGTGGAGTGTGAAGCTTGGTGAAGTGATCCCGTTTGTGATAACTGTGGCTCCAGGTGAAGTGTATAGTGTTTTAATCCAGTGGATGAATGACTCTCCGAAGCCAAACCTGTGGAGGATGGAAAATAAAAAAGTCCAGTTTACTCAAATGCTTTTTCTGCGTCCAGTGATGCAATTATGGTTTTGTTTTGTTTTTGCTGTGATGTATTGATCAAATTAAAAAGTCTACGGATATTGTCTGAAGCGTGTCTATTTTTGATGAAGCCTGTCTGGTCGGGATGGATTATAAGTGGAATGACTGTTTCTATTCTGATAACCAATGTTTTTGTAATGATTTTGAGGTCTGTATTAATTAGTGATAGGGGGCGATAACTGGGGGGGTGGGTTGGGTCCTTATTGGGTTTTAACAGTAATGTCATTACGGTGGTGTTCATGTGGGTGGGTATAATGGAGGTAGTTTTAATTTCTGTAGTTACTCTGAAGAATAGTGGTGATAATATGTTCCAGAAATGTATATACAATTCTGCAGGAAAACCGTCTGGTCCAGGTGATTTATTGTTTGGCATTTTGAGTAGAGCTTTATGTAATTCTTCGAGGTTGAGTGGTGAATCTAAAAGGTGGGCTAAATCTGATGGTATTGTTGGTAGGTCCAGATTACTTGAGTACTTGATTACTTAAGTGTCTATTTCTGTTTGAGTGGGTTTGTAATTTGAGGAATAAAGGTTGCTATAAAATTTATGAAATATATTATTGATTTCTTGTGGATTATGTGTGACTGCACCTGTGGAATTGAGTATGGATGGGATTATTGCTTTTTCTTTTTTGTGTTGTAATAGATTAGCCAAATATTTACTTGATTTATTACTGTACTGAAAGTTTTCATATTTGAGCTGTTGGATAATGAATTGTGTTTTCTTGTATATGATGCTTTCCAATTGGGTTTTAAGTTCAGCTAATTCATTTTGTTTTTGTTCACAGGGATTGCTGATTAGTTGGTGTGTTAGGTGTTTGATTTTTGTTTCTAAGTTAGTTTCTTGTTCCTGTTGCTGTTGTTTCTTATGTGATGAATATGAAATGATTATTCCTCTGATGACTGTTTTTCCTGTTTCCCATAAGAGTGATGGTGAGATCTCTGGAGAGTCATTAATCTCCAGAAAGGATGCCCACTCTTTCTGAATTAATGTGATGAAATCTGGATCCTCCAAGAGTGATGTATTGAAACGCCATCTTGTGGGAGACTTGATATGTGTTTGAGTTTTTATTGCTAAGGAAACTGGAGCGTGATCACTGATTATTATTGGATGGATTGTGTTTCCTTGGATGTGCTGGGAGAGTGAATTACTTACAAGAAATAAGTCAATTCTGGAGAAAGATTGATGGAGAGAGGAAAAATATGAATATTGTCTGGATGATGGATTTTTCATTCTCCAACTATCGCCAACTCCAAGTTCCTTCATGTATTGTTTAATAACTTCAGTTGAGTGCCAGCTTCTTGTGTTACCGGGTGTGCTAGAGCGGTCGGTTGTAGGATTGATAACAGTGTTGAAATCTCCAGCTATTATGATGTTTGCTGAATTGTATAGTAAGGAGAAAAAATTATGGAAAAAGGATGGATCATCATTGTTACGGCCGTAAATGTTTGCAAATGTGAATGTTGTCTGATTAATAGATGCATTAACAATGATGAATCTTCCTTGTGGGTCAGTAATGGATGAGTTATGGATGAATGGGATGTTTTTATCGACTAAGATCGAAACTCCTCTTTGTTTTGTGTTGAGTGTGGATGAGAATATTTTATCAAATTGTTTGAGTCTAATATATTCTAATTCAGAGTTTGTAAGGTGGGTTTCTTGCATTAAACATATAGCAGTCTTTAATTTTATGAGATGATTGATGATTTTGATTCTTTTAGACTGTGTACGAGAGCCACGTACATTCCACGTTTCCAGGTTGAGTGACTGCATGGTTATGTGTTTGGTTTATCTTGTTTTGCATCAAGCGTAAAGAAGAAGCCAGTGAAGGAGGGGGGAGGAGCAGGGTGGGGGGAGTTGAGTTTCGAGCTGGTTGCTATAACTGCCTTAGACTGTCTAGACATAACGGTGAATGGTGACAACAACATAACATGTAAACATTAACACACACATACAAACGCACACAAAAAAATGAAAATTACGAGAGAGAGGTAGATTTTTTAACTCCTCTGTAGGGGAACGCAGGCGGTTTCCTTATTACAGAGGAGCGAAGTTGGGAGTGAGGCTTTTGGTCAGATAATCAGGGTTGTTACAGTTAGATGTATGAGTCTATTACACTTTTTTCAGAAGAGCCATGGCGTGATTTTGGAGTTGCAAAATAATTGTCCGTCGATATACAGTTTGTCCACTATGATTGATGCGCGTCTGTTGTTTTGTCTGTTTTCTTTGAGAATGGGGTACAGTACTTTCTGGCGTTTGTTTATTTCATGTGGGTATTGTTCGTTGAGTCCAAATGATGTTCCTTTGAGTTCCCTTCCTCTGCTTCTGACCAGTTCTTTTTGTTTGAAGTGTTCGAATTTTGCGACGATGGGCCGGAGTCCTTTGGTTGATGGTTTTCCGAGGCGGTGTACTCTGTGGAAAGTGATGTTTTGTACAGTGTTGGGGGGGATTTTCAGTTGAGTTTTCATGAATTTTTTTATGAGGTTTTCTTGGTTGTTGGGTGTTTGTTCGGAGATGCCAGAGATGAGATTGTTGCGCATAGAACGGGTTTGTAAATCCAACATAGTTTCTTTCAGAGTCTTATTTTCTTTGGAGATGGCATGTATTTGTTCGTCGAGAGTTTTAACAGTGGTTTGTAAGTCCTGGTTGGTTTTTTGTTGTGTGACGATGTTGTGGTGGGCAAACTCCAGGCTATTGTGTATGTCTTTAATCTCTTCGTGCAGTGATACTAATAAGTCCAGTTTTTTGTTTATCCTTGCTAGCACACTAACCTCAACTTTGGTGGTTTGTAGATCGTCTGTGTCCGTTGAAGCGTCTGTCTTTCGTCTTTTGTGCTGGGTTTGGCTGAGTCTGTCTCCATGTTGATCTGCCGGTTGTAGTAATCGTCGATGAATGCCTCAAGATCTGTTATGTCCTCCACTGTAAAGATGTACTGGTCCGGGTTGGTGGTGACAGACGATCGGTGAATGTAATTTGAATCAGGAAGTGTTTAAATCTTTTGTAAATCCTTTAAAGTTTACGTGTTTACTCAGTACATTCAGCAACAGGGTGCTGCCATGTTAGATCTCGCCTCTGATGTCCAACTGTCGCGGTGTTCGCACTCACACTGCCATACCCCACCTCCCGCCTTTCCTCCATTATTGTGTGATTGCTTCCAGCAATCACACAATAATGTAACACAATAAAGCACATAGTTCCTCTCACTCTTTACTCTTATTCCGTTTTCCGTATGTTTTTTGCCGCGTTTCAACTGCTGCATACTTTGTGCTATAAAAACCATTCAACTGTCAATCTGTGCAACTCATTCAGCAGATGTGTGCTTGTATTTTTCTGAAATGTAACATGTTTCAGTGATTTTATATAATTTTTTAAAACATTAAAATTTATAATGGCAGTCTATGGGTCGAACCATCCAACTGAGTTGGAACCTTGGTCACTTTGACACTCAACTGCTCGGAAGTCCCTTCCCATCGTACAGATGCCATTCAAACTGTAAAATGTTCACAAAACTTTGAACTTTCAAAGTTATCAGATTGTTTAGTGATATCTTTTGTAGTTTTTCAGCAATGTAAGCCCAAAGTCAGGGGTTTTGAAGACCTTTTCAGGTCTCACCAGTGTGTCATGTGATCAGGCACAGTGGAGAGCACAGATAATTTTAGACCAGAAATGTTTTTCTAAACTGCTGTCACTCCCACAATTTTAACTCCTCAAGCACAAATCTTGCCTCAGTATGTTGCCACAAGCCTCCTCTCTCTCAACATGTAAATACATTTCACATAGGACTTATAGGTTTTGAGATCTGAACCTTAATTGATAGAGAGTCCCTGTCATGTTCTCATTGATTGCAATACAGTCTGCAGCATGTGTGTCTCCTCTCACTCCGGTTTCTTAAACTTACAGTTTCTCTCTTCCTTCAAACACTTTTTACACATATCATTCCTTCTCATGTTAAACTAGTCTTGCTTTCACTAATGATGTACAAATCTCTGGGCTTCAACCTCTAGTTTTAGACAAATACATTTTCCTCATCAAAATGGAGATTTTTTCCTCTCATTTTCGTGAATGTCTGTTGGCTCAGTGGTTTAGAATGCTGTTCTCTGATCAGCTTTACCTCAGATGACAAGGTTGTGTGTTTGATACCTGCTCACTGCAGTGCTCCTCATTATATTGCTCTCATGTACAAAGTTGCTTTACATCTCTATCATGTACCATAATTCAGTTCCACTCTAGTTTACTTTAACATCATTACCTAAAATGTGGATTGCTATTCTTGATAAGTATTGTTGTTAAAATATTCTATGTATTGTTAAAATCTTTTCCAATTTTACAAATCCTGTTTGATTAGTCCAGTGGCTTAAGCTCATGTCACTTCTTAACTCTTTTAGATCCAAAGGTTGTGAGTTCGAGCCCCGCTTAGGGCAGAACTCAGTAGAGTTGAAGGATGAAGGAGTCCAGGTGATGTCAATCTGCTTAATGAGCTGAGCTGAGCTGAGCTGAGCTGAACTCAACTGCTTTTTTGTCAATGCAATTGACAGACTAAACACCAAAATCTGGCCTGTTACTGCTGTGTGACATGTTAGCTCAATGCTTAGCATGTCTGTCTTACAAACATGAGGGTGAAGGTTCAATTCCACCCATTGCTAATTTTAATCTTGGTAGATTTTTCAATAGTGTTAAGCTTCCAGTTATGCAATCTGAATCCACTTTCAGCGATCACACGCAATTTCTACAGAAATTGCATTTCCTAGTTATCATTGTTATTCTCATTATCATTTGAAAACCAATGAAAAAGCTGGGTCAGGGTGTCAGTTTTACACATTTCTGTGTATTTCTATAATCTATTAAACCATCAATGGACTTGGGTGTCCTGTATATTCATTATTAAGCTTTATTTATTCAGGAAGTCTCTTATTATTTCAAGCAAACCAAAATGATAGATTATAGGGGCGAAATTCAGTGTTTTTACATACCCTTTGGAAAGCCAGCCAGGCAGAATATTTTGGCGCCTATTCATGTAGTTAATGATCCACAATTCCACAGAAGAGCAGAGATCCATTCATCTTTTGACAGTTTATTAACATCCATCCAAGAGAAATCTAACTGTGCTTCTCTCAAAAGGAAAACTCGGTAATATCCAACCTGTTGTTCTGTTACATTAACACAATTAATACGTTAACATGGTCAAACACCTTTTTTGTTCAACTCTTAACTTTCTCCTGACTTTCTTCTAATGTAAGTGATGTTTCTCAAAGCAAGTGTTGGCTTTTTGCCCATAGGCAGTAGCCATGTCTCAATGTGAGCTCACGATTCAAACAATTTACTCATTTCAATAAACATAATTAACATGATAATAAATAAATTCTCTTCCTTACAATAATTTTTAATAGGGTCAATGATGGCTCTTACAGAGATCAAGATCTCTTTTGCAATAGAGACCTGAAAACAGGTCACATATACACAGAATCACAATAAGACAGTTTATCCACATCACAGTCAAAAAACAACCATCATACATACTGACAGACACACTACTTAAAACACTCACAAACACTATGAAGAATAGCGGATAGTAAACCTTTTAAGTCCCTCAGAGGAACAAGCTTCTCTAACTTTTAGCTGTGTTGCAGTTCATTCCAGTCGTAAGGAAACCGGAAACCAGTCTTTCCAAGTTAAGAGCTTGTATGGGGAACTTTTAAAGCCTCTAATCACCTCCTTAACATAGCATTACCTGAGAATATGAAAAATATATCATATATATATCGAAACCGATATTTCAACAGAGAAAGAAAAGAGTTATTGTGGTGAACATAATTCTCTTCAGACTTTCCCATAAATAAATTGGCATAATTGGGGGAATTGAACTGCTCATACTGACTTCTTGACACTGCAAATAAAAAGAATCTTCAAAACTGAAGTAATTTTTGTTAAGAACAAGAAAACAAACAATAACCACCTAGCTTACCAACAGGATGTGGATGGCTTTGTAAAATGGTGTGATGAAAACCACCTAATTTTAAATGTAAGACTAAAGAACTATTGATTTTAGGAAGAAAAAGGCTTCTGTGACTCCTGTCCTGATTAAATATGAGGCCATTGAGGTGGTTTCCTCACATAAATACCTTGGTGTCTGGTGGATAATAAGCTGAACTGCAAAGAGAACACCAGTGCCATCTTTAAAAGGGCCCAGTCCAGGCTGTTTTTCCTCAGGAAGCTCCGGTCTTTTGAAGTCAGCAGGTCACTCTTTCATGTGTTTTATCAGAGTATTTTGGCAAGTCCTTTATTTTATGACGTTGTCTGCTGGGGGTGTAGCTTAAGTTCAGAGAACAGGAACAAGTTCAATAAACTGATCAAGGCTATTAGCTTGACCACTGACTCACTAGGGATGATCATAGAGCAAAGAATGGGTAGGAAGCTCAAGAATATTATGCAAAATAATGATCATCCAATGTAGTATGTTTTTAGCGAGATGAGGAGATCTTTTAGTGACAGATTCAGGAATGACCTGACATTGTGTAAGACAAATCTTATGTGTCTTGATTGATTAACAGCATCCACCAGAGGTGGCAGTTAACATAGGAAAGACTATGCCTGTTGACAGATTGATGACGGAGGGAGGTATGTAGCCTATTGTTGGTAACTACTGGGATGCTAAATACAGAGAGAGGATTAAAAGCTAAATGTGTCAATAGTCAGTCGGTAGGTAGGCCACTTATGTGTGGGATGAACTTTGTTTCTAGTCGAATTATGCCTGTCCTGTCGAGATGTAGGTTATCAAGGATCAAGGGAAACTTTATTGTCACATGCAGCAGGTACAACTACGGTAAAAAAAAATTAATAGCCCTGACCTGCAAACTGTGCTGATAAAACAGTATGACCTTTTAATAAATACACAATAAAAAAATCTAAAAGTAGATTGTAAAAGATATTTAAAAAGTATTTAAATAACTTGAAAGTATAGAATTGTTCAATTTTGGAAATACACTAGATAAAAACAGCTAAACATAGTCCTTCCCTGAGGCAGGATGTGCAACCAGACAACCATGCAGCAAAAGCTGACAGTTGTGGGCAGGATGTTATGAAGTTATAGCCCATATGGCTTGGAGGAAGAAACTCCCGCTCAACCCTTCAGTTCTTGCTTTGAGGGAGCAGATACGTCTGCCGGAAGGTAACCACTGCAAAAGACCATGATTGGGATGTTGGGGGTCTGATAAACTGGTCTGCTTTGGATCTACACCTCCTGGTGTAGATTTCCTGGAGGGAGGATAGATCATATGATAACATGGCGGACACCAGGGTAATGAATAGAAACACAAAAATGACAAGGAGTTGCTTTCATGTTTCAGTTTTGAAGAGATCTCTCCTTGTCCAGAATGAGTCAAAACAGCCAGCGAAGCCATAATCAGTTGCAATGCAGGAATTTTGTAGCCACTAGTTTTATGCCTGAAAGACAACTGAATCCCTCACAGCCTTGCCTCAATGTGGGGATCTGACCAGAAAAGACATGTTGCTTACCCAGACTTTCAATTGTTTCCAAAAGTATTTTGAACATGGGAGGGATGTGTTCAAACATTCACAAAATTTTGGCACTGGGGAAACAGATATATTTGGCTAATTATTGAATCGCATATCAAGAAGAACAAGGAGCAAGAGGGTTTCTGTAGCTGTTGTTGTACACAGAGAGATTGGAGGGTGCACTGATGGGGAAGTGCTCAGCCCGGTCAGTCAGAGTGGCCAGTGAGACTGCGACAGGTGAGACTCCGCAGCAGGGGAGACTGTAACACAGGAACGTTTTCTCCTGGGCAATGTTAGAGTTGTTAGAGGAACCTACATGCCATTGGTCAGTTCCTCCAACACTGCGAAAGAGTCATGCATCATCGTCTCCTGTGGGGTCAAAGATAAAGAGAAAGACCATATGGCTTAGCTGAAGTCTGATAGCATGAGCTGCTACTGCTGAAAGCAATTACAATTAGAATTAGAATTCAGTAATATGACAGATGAATACAGGAGGAGTTTCGCTGTAGCTTCATCCATTACTCTGCTTTGAAGAGAGTTATGAGATGGTGTGACTACCTTATAAGAGAGAGACACCTCCTTTTAAAGTTATAAAGTCTTCTTTTTATCTGCTATCATGCATTGCTGTCCATCATCCGTCATTCTTCATGCTACTACAAGATGGAGCCTGAGCAAGACATTTTCAAATCCTACAAATAGCTTGAAATATTTTCTGCTAATAAAGACTTGAGTCAGGCTATGAATGTGCTCTCTCTCTTTATCAGTTATTACTTTCAAATTCAGAAAAAGGTTTATTAGTATGAATGTTGCAGGTAAATATTCCAAAAACTAATGATGGTTCTCTCTCTTTCCAGGCTCTGTCAGGCTGGTGAATGGGACTAGTCTGTGTTCAGGCAGACTGGAGATGAAGACTGAGCAGTCGTGGTCCTCAGTGTGTGAAGAGGATTTTGACCAGCAGGATGCAGAGGTGGTCTGTAGGGAACTCGGCTGTGGGGCTCCTTCAGTCCTCCAGGGGGCGCTCTATGGAGAAGTGGAGGCTCCAATGTGGACCAAAGAGTTCCAGTGTGGAGTAGACTGTGAAAGGTCAGACTCAGCTAGAAGCACCTGCTCACCTGGCAAAGCTGTTGGACTCACCTGCTCAGGTAGAAGAGGAGCTGCAGCTTTGATTTGGCTTCATTTCTGTTCTAATGAAACTCACTTTATTCTTTTACTGATGACTCTCTTGTTTCTGTTCAGAGCCTGTCATGTTGGTGGGAGGAACTGGTCGCTGTGCAGGTAGACTGGAGGTGAAAAAAGGAGAGTGGAGACCAGTGGATGGCTCTGACTGGACCCTGAAGGAAGCAGCTGTTGCTTGTGAGAGGTTGGACTGTAGCTCTGCTCTTTCAACACTAATAAGAAATAAGTACTCAGAGAGACCTGTATGGAGGATCAGTTCTGACTGTGTTCGGTCTGGATCTGCACTCAGGGACTGTGCAGTATCAAGTTCCTCTTCCTTCATCATGGAGCTCACCTGCTCAGGTAAGTCCATCAGTGACATCATCTATAATATTTTCCTTCCTCTGTCACTTTGATAGTCGGTGGTTTCCATTGGACTGAACTGGAAACTTATCCAGGACGACGGCATCTTAAAGGGTAGAGAAGCTTGCTCCTGGAGGCTCATTTCTTCAAGCTGAGATAATTTGCACCCTTAAACAACCTGCTGTGGTTCACTCACACACCCTGCAGTTCTCCTGAGCAGCTCAGTCACATCCACCTTACAAGCAACAACTACATTACAAATTAAAACTAGTTTGCATGTCAGAGAATCTGCTGTTTGTAGTCTGGTTGTTCTACAGAGGTTGAATCATCTGCATCTCCATTTCCCCCATGATTAATTGCCATCAAACAGCCTAATTCCCAGACTGTCCAACTCCTGGAACAGACTGCACTCTTCTGGCCAGCAACAGGAGGTAACTCCAGTACAACAGTAGAAAGAACATAGCTGCTTTATGAACTTCATTTTGGTGTAAGGGCACAAACAATAGTCAGAGCCGTTCTTTCTGTGACACATAGTCACAAGGAGGCAACCCTCTGGCTTTGCATGGAGAACTCCAACACAGCAGGACTCTGCAGGAGGCTCTTGAGTATCCCCACACTTGCCCCACACCTCTCACACTGAGCAACTCCAGAAAAGAAGAGAGTCCAGCCCCTCTCCAGGAGTTTGGTTCCAGAGCAGGTACTGTGTGTAGGGATGAGCGCAATTAAATCCAGTTAGTGAGCCATAAAACTGGAAGTACTCAGACTGCATCTCAGAACTCATGGGTACCCTCAACTACATGGTGAAGGCTGAGAGATCCTCTTATTTCTCTAATCTAATTTCTGTCAGCAAGAGAAACCCTAAAGTCCTGTTTGACACTGTAAACTATATTGTCTCTCCCAGCACCCCTAAACTCCCAATCTTATCAAACAACAACTGCAATAACTTCTTAACTTAAATATTTTATAGACAAGGTTGTCAATGTTCGGGCAAATATCTCACCCATGTCCAGTCAGCTTACTAGTGGTTCCTCAAATCCATCCATCTTGGACTCCTTTTGTCCAGTGTCCATGGATGATATTACAGTCCTGTTAGGACAAATGAAACCCTCCTCGAGCCCACTCGATGTCCAACAAACCTCAATGTTTTTAAAGGTTTTAACTATATCAGCCCCTGCATAGTCAATATCATACACTGCTCTCTCATATCAGGGTGTGTCCCCTGCTTCTTTAAGCAGGCTATTGTTCAGCCTTTGTTGAAGAAATCAAACCTGGACCCTTCCCTGCCAGAGAACTACCGGCCCATCTTGAAACTTCCTTTCTTTTCCAACATTCTAGAAAAGGCTGTTGAAAAGCATCTTGTTCAAACACTGGAATTGCACAGGGTGTTTGATAAATTTCTATCTGGTTTCCGTAAACTGTACTCCACTAAAACAGCTCTCCTTAAGGTCTCTAATGATATTTTAATGGCTGCAGATGCCGGATATTGTTGTAGTTTTATTGGATCTTAGCACAGCGTTCAATACTGTGGACCATCACAATCTACAGGCTAAATAACCTGGTGGGCATTTCTGGAACTGCATTGGAGTGGTTCTCCTCATATCTCACAGATAGGTCTTTGTCAGTCTCTGAAGGTGAATTTGTGTAGGACACTGCAGCTCTGTCATGTGGTGTCACCCAGGGATCAGTCTTGGGACCCATTCTATTCTCCATATACATGTTGCCACTGGGACAAATCATCAGCAGTTTCAAGAACATCTCCTACCATTTGTATGCTGATAACATCCAGTTGTACTTTTCATTTAAACCTAATGAACTTCACTAATTCTCTGTACTGAACAACTGTTTAAACGCAATTAGAAATTGGACGTCAAATGATTTTCTGCAGTTACATGCAGATAAAACTGAGGTCCTGATTTTTGGCCCTGATAATCTTCAGTCAACAATCAGGCAGAGGCTTATCCTCCATATCCTCATCTTCTCGGTCTTGCCTGCACAATCTTGGTGTAATTTTTGACTAATCTATGACTTTTGAAGCTCACATTAAGGCACTGACTCAATCATGCTTCTTTCACCTTAGAAACATAGCCAAACTCTGGTCTGTGGTATCAAGAAATGAAATGGAGATGTTATTAATGCTTTTATTTTATCACATTTGGATTACTGTAATTCTCTTTTAACCTGCCTTAATAAATCTTCAATACACTGCTTACAAACTGTCCAAAACGCCGCTGCTAGGCTTTTAACACAATCCATCAGATGGTCACATATTATTCCTATTTTATCCTCACTGCACTGGCTTCCAGTTCATTTTAGAATTCATTTTAAAATTTTGGTGCTCACTTATAGAGCCCTACATGGCCAGGCTCCACAGTATATTACAGACCTTCTGCACCCCTACACCACAAACCGAGCTCTTAGGTCCTCCACTCAGGGCTCTCTAAGTGTACCTCGTACACATTTTAAGACTCAGGGAGATTGCGCTCTGGAATAGTCTCCCAAAAGGCTTAAGGTCCTTGGATACTATGGACTCCTTTAAAAAGCAGCTAAAAACCCATTTGTTCAGACAGCCTTTTGGATAGTATTTGGTATTTTATATTTTAATTTGTCTATTTTATCTGCTCTCCTTGTGTATTTTATCTGGCATCTTTATTTTTATTTATTTTGATTGTATTTGATTTTATTTTCTTTGACTGCAAAGCACTTTGTGACTGGTGTCTGTGAAAGATGCTATATAAATAAACTTTGCTTGCTTGCTGGAACCGTCCCTATATGAGGCAAAGTGCTATTTGAATAGAAGACTTACCACTGAAATAAGCTTTAGAGTAAATTGGTGGGATAAACATGTAGATGAGTCTGAATAGATGGAGGTGAAAGTGAAGCAACACAGAGAAATAATAATAAACGTAAACATCAAAGTAAACATCAGCTGTCACTTCACGCCTGTTTGTGACAAGTAGAAAAGACTCACTTTGGTATAAAAAACGCTTTCATGAAGAAATCTACTTCAAAACCTCGAGGTCCCAGCGAAGGGCTACAGTGGAGTCACAGGCTAAAGCAGAGTGTGAAGCAGAAACATTCAGATAGCTCATACAGAATAAATATGAGCACGATACAAATCAAATATGTAGTGTGTAGAACCACAACCTCACAAAACTATCTTTGTTAAAGTGAATATGTCTGTAGGTTATGCTACATAAAGGGAGCAACAAATTAAGTTAGCTTACAGCATAATAGTGAGTTAATGCTAATGCCATATTAACATTTTTGAGTTGCCAAAATGATCTTAATTCTGTCCACCTTTGATTTCATCTGTTCTGGGATTCATACAGATTAATACATTAGATGATGAAGAGGTTATTTTAGCTGGTTCTATGAAGCTGTAAGTGTGAAGTCTATAGTCAGTCTAGATCTCCTAGCTAGTTTTCTTGCATCACAGCGTGTGAAAGTGAGCTTGCAAGCCTGCAACTGGATGCTCAGACTTGAAACATAAAGTTTGCGGGCAGAAATCTAAAAGTTTACAAAATTAAGATCATAGGTACAAAACCCTGTTTTCAAGCATACCTTTTTACATGATATAATATTCCATAATCCCTGTGGGTGGTGGGTCCACGGAGTGACTCAATGTTGCTTCTTCAGGCTGTGTCTGACTAGACTCCATGGGCCAAGGCCCAGCCACCAGAGACTCCCCAGCTGTGCTCCAGGAGGGGACGTCCTAAGATTTGTTATATTTCTGTTTGCAGTGAGATGTATTATATTTATTACAGTATATAAGGTGGTAAATAAAGATCAGTATTAAATTGTAAATCATTGGTTACGTACCGTAACCCCAGACTCTATGACTATAGGCATAGCCTATAGCTTTATCCCAATGCGCACGCGCAGTCGTGAAGATTTTCTTTCGTGCCACTGTGCCCTGCACAATTGCCCCTCTCAGGTCCACATTCACAGTAAATTATACCCGCGTGACCAGAAATCTGTGGGCCAAGCGCTGTTTCGTCAAGGATTTCCTTGCAAGTGCTCTCTGTAATGTAGAAACAGCTGCTGTGTCTGTCTGAGACTTGCTGTGCACGCCACATAATGAGAGAATGCACGTACTGGGCAGAGTCGGTGTGACACTTCTTCTCTCTCTCCTGTGGAAAGAGGCAAGAAACCTTCCAGTGAAATAACTCTCGATCAAAAAGAGCTGGTTATGATCTTGGGCATGAATGTGGGATTCGGTCTCAGAGTAGCTGCACTCCCATCATCTCTGATAACAAGACAAGACGGGAATACTGAAAGTGCACATAAATCACTCACTCTCTTAGCTGAAGTCTAGGCCAGGAGAAGTGCTGTTTTTAAGGACAGTAGTTTGAGAGAGATCGGTGACAGAGGCTCGAAGGGAGAGTTCCCCCAGAACATTTGACACCAGGGGTAAATCCCACTGCCCTGTCAAAAAACAGGTCTCTGTCATCTGACTCCTTTTAGAAAGTGCTTAACCAGCAGGTGTGCAAAAAGAGATCTTTCTCCATAGCCTTTGTGACAGGATGAAATGGCTGCAGCATATGTTTTAACCATAGACAGAGCCAGATTCTTATCTACTAGCAGCTGGAGAAAGGTTTACACCTGGGACAGAGGACACGATGTGGGATCAGAGCCCCTCTCCACACACCAGTGCTGAAAAGCGGACCATTTTGCTGCATACCAGGCCGTAGTAGAAGGGGCCCTTGCCTCCTGGATAGTGTGTACCACTGCAGGGGACAAAACTAATCTCTCCAGGTGCTCCTGTTCAGGGGCCAGGTCCATGACTGCTGGAAGTTTAGGATCCCACCATCCAGCTGCAAGAGCTTGTCTCTGCGACACTGGAGTTGCCATAGTTTTCTCGATACCAACTGTATCATGGTTGGGAACCATGACATGCTTGTGCGTTCTGGAGCCACCAGAATAACTATTAAACTCTCCTCCTGAATGCACACTAGAAGGTGAAGAATCAGGGTGACTGGGGGAAAAGCGTAAAGGAGAGCTTGCATCCACTCCCAGTGGAGGTTCATCTTATGTGCACGTGGAGAACCAAAGCGCACACTGTGCATCTTCTGGTGAGGTGAGCAGATCGACCTTTGCTCTCCAGAACCTGTTCCACAACATTTGCATGAGTGTGGGATTCAACCTGCACTCATTTTGGGAGGGACCTCCACGTAACATCAGTTCTGCAGCTCGATTCTGTTTGCCCGGGATATAAACTGCTCTGATGGAGCGCAGGTTCCCGTCCCAGATAGCAAAATTGCTGTGGCCCAGATCCAGCGCACACCCAACACTTTTGGCACTTTCATCCGGCCCACATACCGCATGGAAAGATGGTACTTGGGTGGTCTGCTCCTGTTTCCCAAATCTGGACAACAAGCAAGCCATATGTCACTCAAGAACAAACCAGATAAACCAGAACTGGCCCACATCCAGAATATACATACCTAGGAGCACCACATCTTTACCAAAAAATGCCCACATTTGATTTGGGTTATTTGGGCCATATTTGCTGTTTTACATGTGGGCCATTTCGGGCTCACATCCATTTTGTCTGGGACAGAAAAAGGCATCATTGCCTGAAGTGGCTCACTTCCATATGCTTTCTGGGGTGAGACCACAGCAGGAGGCTTCAGGCTATTTCCAGCAGCTGAGCTGAGTGAACACCACCCTGGCGATTCATATACGCTACTGTTGTCATGTTGTCTACTCTCACCACTATATGTCTGTCTTTTAACAGTGGAGCAAAGTGTTTGAGCACTTTCAGCACTGTGGACAGCTCCAGGCAGTTTATATGGAGGGATGGAGGCTCTGGCCATATTTCCCCTACCACATGAGATTGACACGCCCCCCCACCCTCTGAAGAGAGAGGCGTCTGTGTACAATGAGATGTGTGATGTAGCTCTCCTGAGGGGAACCCCTGTTGACAGAACATGAGGGGTTTTCCAATATGTCAGGTCCGACATATGGCCATGGCCCCCACCCGGGCCAGGGCAGACATAGTTTCTTCTGACTGCATACAAACACTGAAGACTCATTAAGCCAGTATAATATACTGTGGATACAGACCTGAGAGGGTCAACTGTGCAGGACACAGTGGCGCAAAATAAAATCTTCATGACTGCGCATATATGCGGGGATAAACCCAATAGCAACAGCTCTTAGAGGACGAAACCCATATGTAACAGAACATCTCTCTCTCCAGAATCTGTCAGGCTGGTGAATGGGACTAGTCTGTGTTCAGGCAGACTGGAGGTGAAGTCTGAGCAGTCGTGGTCCTCAGTGTGTGAAGCTGACTTTGACCAGCAGGATGCAGAGGTGGTCTGTAGGGAGCTCGGGTGTGGGGCTCCTTCAGTCCTCCAGGGGACGCTCTATGAAGAAGTGGAGGCTCCAATGTGGACCAAAGAGTTCCAGTGTGGAGGCCATGAGTCTGCTCTCCTGGACTGTGGAAGATCAGACTCAGCTAGAAGAACCTGCTCACCTGGCAAAGCTGTTGGACTCACCTGCTCAGGTAGAAGGAAAGCTGCGGCTTTGATTCGGCTTCATTTCTGTTCTAATGAAACTCACTTTATACTTTTACTGATGACTCTCTTGTTTCTGTTCTAATGAAACTGACTTTATTCTTTATTGATGACTCTCTTGTTTCTGTTCTAATGAAACTCACTTTACTCTTTTACTGATGACTCTCTTGTTTCTGTTCAGAGCCTGTCAGGTTGGTGGGACGAGCCAGTCGCTGTGCAGGTAGACTGGAGGTGAAACAGGGAAAGTGGAGACCAGTGTCTAACCTTCCTGGGACCCTAAAGGAAGCAACTGCAATCTGTAGATATCTAGACTGTGGCTCTGCTGTTTCAAAAAGACCCAGAAAGGTGCAACACAGATCTGTATGGAAGATCAGCCCTGACTGTGTTTACTCTGGGTCTGCACTGAGGGAATGTGCATCATCAGATTCCTCTTCCTCCATCATGCAGATCATCTGCTCAGGTAAGTCCATCAGTGACATCATCTATGACAGTAATATTTTTCTGCCTCTGTCACAGTGATAGTCGGTGGATTCCATTGGACTGAACTGTAAACTTTTCCAAGACTATGGCATCCTAAAGGACAGAGAAGTTAGCTTGTTCCTGGAGGCCCGACTATCTACTAAAGGAAGGAATCTCTGTCTGTATGTCCTTTGTGTATCTCTTGAACAGTTCATCCAATCGACTCCACACTTGGTGGGTACATTGCTGGGAAACAAAGGGAGTGCAGTGGTGAATTTGGTTCAATTTGGACACACAATACGTTTAATATTAATAAACTTTGAATACACCAGTGATCAGCAAGCCACTCTGCTCTGTGCAGGGGCAAAGCAGAGCTTCCGGGCTCTGCCGACTGACTCCTGCATGTCAGAGAAAGAGGAAAGACGACGCATGACAAGAGTCAGAGAAAAGTGCTCCAAAGAAAGAAAAGTTGACAGCAAAACAGAGCTTTTAATCAAGAATGCACGCTCTTACCCTGTATCTAGACAGAAAGTGTAGTGTTAGCAGCACGTTTAGCAGCCAGTGACTACACAGTGTTCAGGTACATTGTTGAGCGTAGGTCAACCATGTTTTGGAAGCACTCAGAGCCCAATACACAATGACTGTAATAAAGTGTATAAAATGGAGCAAATACTTCCACAGGCAGTTCAAAACCAGTTTGTCCTGGAGACAAAGATTGTGAAGTATCACCACAGACAAAGTACAAATCTTTGGAGCAAACATACCCACTCAAATCCCAACTGAAGGCACAGAGAATAGGAACAATCTAAGAGCCCAATATGATAGATCCACTTTATTTTAGGATGTACATTATTTAATTTTAAATACTTGAAATGAGAAAAGAATATGTATTAACGATTAGAGTAGGCTACTTGGCTTATTATGTTTTTCATGATTGATTCAGTAATTTTTATTTCATGAATACATATGAACGGCTATTATTGGTGTTTTCATTCCTTTTCCACAGGTAGTTTTCCTGATCTGCTGTATTACAACAGCCTGACTATTTACTGTCCAGTCAGATCAACTGACCAGTCAATAAATCATTTGATCAAAGGGGTGTTGCTGTCTGGTAAAAAACTTTCTCGTATGATACACCTGTGGTTCCTCACTCTAAGCTGCTCCAGGAGCCTCCTCTCTCCTTGCTCCTCATCTTCTCCAGGTGCATTTAAGGGATTGGAAGATCCTCTATGATGGTGGAGGGGGGACGATATCCGGGTTACAAGAGGAGAGAGGATGCGAGGAAGCATTAGCCAACATAATGAAAAACACCCTGTGTTTACAGACCTGCTAATTCAGCCAATCATCTCTCTGTTTATAGAGCTGCTGGTTCAACCAGTCATCTTGGTGACTTCTACCATGGACGGGGTCTCTGAGGCCCAGCAGCAGAGGTTTTGGGTGCACCGGGGCTCCAACTTCACCATCAGCTGCTCCGTCCAGCCTCAGTACCCAGGAGGCTCCTTCCAGCTCACCTTCACCTCCTCCAACACAACATACAACTACACGCAGCCAGCTGTCAATCACTCTGCTGACTTCCTGTTTCCTGCTGCAGACCCCGGCCACCAAGGAAGCTACAGCTGTGTTTATGGCGTCTATTTTTTCTCTCATAACTTCTCCTCTGAGAGCCGTCTGCTCTCTCTCACTGTCACAGGTAAGCTGAAGCAGAGTGTGAAGCTCAGTGAAAAGTAAAAGACAGCAAACGAGTCAGTGAAGCCAGATAAGCACTATAATGATAATAAACAGGACTTTACATGATGAGCTGAATGTCATCAGGAGAACTCAGAGCTTCACCAGGATCACATTTGATTTAACTGCATGTAAAGATGTTGATTGTTAACGATCAGTTGAATCATTTCAACCAGACAGGAGCTTTAAAGAGACAATCAGCAGACTTTCATTCTTTCTTTCAAACCGGCTGTAAACACGAGTTGTTTTTGTCCAACATCATCAGCATACAGAGGAGATCAGATGATCTTATAATCAACAATCTGCTTCACACTTCAGTGATTTTAGGAGATTTAACGTCACTAAAGTTTCTGTTTGATGGGAGCTGTTGTTCTCATGATGTCATGTGATCTAATGTGATGACTGAATGTGTCTCGTCAGATCCAACAGTTCATATCATCAGACTGGTCGCCCTGCCAGTGACTCTGCTGTTGGTTGTCGCTGTCGTCGTTTTCATCCTGAAGGTACTGAACACATGTTTGTTGTTTAGAGGACTGGTTGAAATGAAGCACTATGCCTATTTACATTGAACTGAAGAGAGGAGTGATGCAGTAACTTAGATCTGTGTTGTCATGTCTCTCCAGGCCAGTAGGGGGCAGAAGTCAGACCCACAGGAGAACATTGAGCTGGATTCTTATAACCTCAGTGTCTCCAGAGCTGAAGGGGAGCCGGCTGAAGAGGAAGGAGCCCAGGGAGCAGAGTAGGACCTCCAAGGAGCCACAAACCACTGAAGAAGAACATCATCAGTCTCAGCCCAGTACAGCGAGGAATGACGTCCATATTGGTCAAGTCCACTGCTTCTGATTTAGATCCAGCCAAAACAGGAAGTAGTGAGACCTTTGTTAAGACCAGTAGAAGAAGAGCAGAGAGGATATCTGATTGGACCATTTGTAACATTATTATCTGTATATAGTTATATTTTATCATCATTAACTTCTCTCATGTGAACAGCTGTAACTGTTTTTACTTAAATATTTTCATGAATCCAGAGTTTTATGGTCTCATCTGGATAAATGTTGAGTCATCATTTAAATCATTTAAAAATCTATCCATTTGTTTGATGAGTTTATATCTTTTGTCTTCACTGCCTTTAATATACTATATACTAGTTATTCAGCTGAAATGTGTTATTGCTTTTTTTCAAAATATTTGCTTTTTGTATTAAAGAAACTGATTAGAGAAAAACTTATTGAGTGAAATTAAACGTTTTATCTTTGTTTTGCTGTTTTCAAGAAAAAAAATGTTTTACAGAATTTAAAGCACATGTGTTTCTGCTGAATGTTCACTCAGCCCTCATTTATTGTATGTGACAGTCAAGTAAATAAATCAATTTCTAATGTATCAATAACACTTTAACACTTTGCTGGTTTCATTTTGAAGGTTAGACCCCCAATAGAAATTAGGATTTTCATGATATTCTGGTCAATTTAGTGCACCTCTCCCTCTCTACACTGAAAATCAAATAATACAATTATTATTTATTTGTGACAATACATGAAAAAGAGTTAGAAAAGTCACACAAAACAATATTCTTACGACTGCACTCATAAGGACACAATCTAGAAAAGACCTACAGCGAACACAAAAAAACCCCAATTTGACAAGACTGGAAATCAGAAAATAAATCAAATAAAAAAATGACCCAGATGAGCCCCATGCACCCATAGAGCACGCTCACCTCCGGCTAACTTGAATGGGGATAAAACCATAGACTGTATATAAATATGGACGTAGTTACCGTGACGTCACTCGTTGGTTTCTGAAGAGCGGTTTTGAAGCTCAAAGCGAGCCGCTCCGGCCGTCGCCATCTTGGCAGTGCGTGACGCTGCCTAACTCCCAGCCAATCAAAAATGGGCAAAGGGGCGGGCCGAATGGCTGAAACAAGCCACCTAGCGGCTGGCGGACCTGTCACTCAAAGCAGCCATTTTCTTCATTATGCAGAACTTTACGGCTTAATAAAATTTAAACGGGTGAGTTATAAAAACATTCACCCCCCGTACAGTTGTCATGAAAGAGGAAATTAGCTACAGAGACCAAAACCGTTGTTTGTACCAGGCTGTAAACATGTTTATTTCTGCTGTAAAGTTGGGCATTTTAACATGGGGGTCTATGGGGATTGGCTCGCAAGTGGTCATTCAAGGAACTGCAGTTTTTGGCACTTCTACATTGGCTTCATTTTACAGCCCCAGAGGTTGCCGCTTGGATAAAACATTTCGATCATGCGGCTCTTCTAGACTTTTGAAATGTGATCGGACTGAATGGATCAAATTCTGATAGTGAAACGAGTCATTTTGCAGGGTTTGTGACGCTCAAATAAATGTATCCACTGTTTTACAGCCACCCCTTATCTCATGATTGTGTACAGGAAAAATGCTTTGTCAGACCCGGAAGTTGTAATTACACGATTTGGCCACTATGTCAAATTGGTTTAAAATCCCGGCGTGTTCCTGGTGGCTTGATCCTGAGTAATGAGAGAATTGAGAAGTCTTTCTTCATGATGGTGGACCAGAACGATTTCCGGGTCACCTGAGGAGCGACGAGATATGGAATGATGAGTCCTATCCTGGATCAGGAGGTCAACAAGTATCTATGTCGCCTGAGAGGCTTTTCCCAAGGTGAGACAGGCCATCACTGCAAGCAACGGGTCACTCTGAATATGATCCGAGAGCAAAGCAACATCTTCTGTGTTTGCACTGACCAGCCAACTGTCAGTGTTGAAGCATCAGGACCCTTTTCCTAACTGCAAATGTGAAACTAAACCAGTTACACTCTGAATAATTTATATGAACTGAACATGCAGCCCAACAAAAACATGTTTCTGTGGGTAGATCTGAAAACAGTTCCTTTACTAGTCACTTTTTCTATCACATCCACTGTTACATCTCAAACTGACCATGTTAGATGGTGTGTTTCATAACCTCAACTACCCAGTTATTAGCTTCACATACGAAGAAAGAACATAACCTCAACAAACTAAAAAAATGCCCCCAGGGTGTCTCTTAAAGTTCCCATACTACCGTCACGAAACATCATTTTCTAGGGTTCCTGTTATGTTCTGGGACGTTCCCAGAACGTTAGGGGGACCTTTTAATAACAAAATGCGAGTAAATGTGGCGGCTAACATTGTAAAGTGACTCGCTAACTTGGCTAGTAATGAATCAAACTCTAAATATCACTGCATCTATTTGGAGCAGGCTGTAGAAACAATCCTCCCAGTCCTAATCCCACATTTCCCATGAACACTATGTCATCATGTGTAATACAACCATTGGCTTGGATGTAGCGTTTGGTAGAATCAGGCTTGGACTGGCAATCTGGCAATTCTGCCAGATGGACTCGTCCACCTAGTGGGCTGCAAGGCCACCAGCAATGTGCGGAAAAAAACGTGGAAAAACAAAATTCAACCTACTTGTCACTTGATGTTGGAACAGCCCATCTGATTTGGGATTACACAGTCCCAGTTGTCAATAGGCTACCTATACCATAAAGGCCTTTACACACTGGCAGCATTTTGTTTTTCGTGCAATTAATTTGCATGCTAGTATGTTTTTTCAAACTGTTGTTTTTGTCATGAGTACTTTAGCACAGAATGCAAATGTTAAGTGGTGAAAAAGCGACGTAGTTATTTTTGGAACACGGTCGGTTTTACTGAGTTTTCACACAGTGAATAAAAGCATCAACCAATCATGAAGCATAATAAGACAGCTGTTTATTGCGGAAGGTGTTGAATATCCCGCTGTATGTGTTTTGAACTTTACTGTGTGTCATTTACTGTATGTACATTGATTGATCAGCTCCCAGTCTGTCTGTTTCACTGCAGGCTCACTGGCTATGGTGGGCAGGGAAATAAAGCCAATGAATCAATGTATTGAATCATGTATCATGTATCATCATATGCATGATCATTATGTATTTATAAATACAAACACTGTGGATTTCCTCCCGTGGAGCCGACATGCAAACAGACGGCTGCTTCTGTGGACAGAGACGCTGAACGCAGGTCGGCCGCAGAGAGGCGGAGAGTTTGGACGGACTGTTGTGCTCACGAGATTAATTTTTCTTCTGCTTGTGATAAAGTGTGAGAGGATCAGAGGTGACTCTACAGCTGACGCATCGCTCTGGATTCCGCCGTATTTCTCGTTTGGTCGTTGCCATTGTTGTGGAAATTTTCTCTCGAGAAAGAAGGCACATGGAGACATAAAGAAAGCATTAAACATTGTTACTTGTTGAAGCAGTTGTAAACACTGTACAATCCATCACATCATCAGTAACAATTATACAAATGTCCAAACACAAACAAAAATACAATCATCTTGTATTTTTGGAGAGAAAGCATGTTGTTCAGCCAGCCCTTTCTCTAAAGATTGTGAACTCAAACTAGACAGCTTTATACCTCTCCAGAAGCAAAGCTAAAAACAGTCTGGTCCCTAAATGGACACTTCCACAAACCATTACACCTTCTTACAAACAAGTATGGTCTCTAAAACAGTAGGCTTAAGACAAAGATATCTCTAGCTAACCCCAGAGGTCAGCAAGCAACCCTCAGATAGAAACAGGTTCAAGAGTTCAACTAGCCTAGGAGTAGGATTTCTTCACCAACACGTGTCCCCAAAATGACGATGACATTACATCACATTCAGTTGATAACAAACATTGACTCCTTAGTCTGAAAACATTTGTAACATATATACAAAAGATTTATAAAATGATAACCTACTATTCAATTTTCTTTCACACCATGGCAATGCAAGTCCATGAATTTGGGGGGGCGGAGCTTCTGAAGGAGCATGACAGGAGGGTTTGTTTGGGTGTTTAGTTCAAATATCAACAATCTTTCTCCAGAATGACTGACTCTACCTTTAACCACAGTGTTGTCACACCATAAAACATAATTATGTTTTAACAGTGATGTGCACCAGTAAAGGCGGCATATTGGAAAACGCCTCTCTGGGTCATTCTGGAGTACATGTACAATCAATGTGGTTGTTTAATTATGAGGATGATGTTGCTCTAGGCTGATTTCTCCAACACCTCAGTTGTATGAAACCTTTTAAACCCATATTGAATGCATCAATAATAAGGTTTAAAAAAGCTGTTTACGAGGTTATTCACCTGACAGCAGCGGCTCAGTCAGACATCATTTGATTGATCGCTCACCTGCGAGGGAACTTCGACTTGTTGACCCACGCTGCTCTCAGGTGTGAACGCTGAAGCAAACATCAAAGCAGGTGTGAGCTATAATTGTACTTCAAACTCAACAAAAATGTCGCTGATTGCTGCTGTCACTGAAGAGACTGACTGATGTGTCTCACTGTAATCTGATTGGACAGATTTCACTACTTTTCCTTCCCGAGGTGTCAGATCAGGCAACTGGCTTTCTACAAAACTTAAAAGAGCTTCACTGGAAAAGTTCACTGCCAGCAGCTAGAGAAGCTAGAGAGCTCATATCTATCACTGCCAGAGAGAGACAGTGAGAAATAGCCAGAGACGCCTTTATTAAATCCAGATCAGAAGCTGAATGTGACCCAAACAAAACCAACTGAGCTGCAAAACGGAGCTTAATAAACCTGAACCTGCTAAACACAACCGTTAGCTAACCCTGAGGCTAATTGTTTTAGTTGTTAATTAGAACCGTTAGCTAACCTGAACATAACCACTTAAGCTGCTGAAGTAAATCATTAGTCAGCCGAAACCAAAATGTTTCAGCTGCTAAACTGAATTAATAGCTAATTTAAAGAAAACCTTTTCAGCTTCTAACAGTTACTGTCAACTTGACTAATACAAACTTATTTTAGCTTTTGGACTGAACTAGCTCACCTGAACCACACTGTTTCAGCTGCTGAACTGAGCTATGATCTGATTTGAGTGAAACTGTTCAGGTTAACTGATGGTTTTTATGACCATTTTATATTTGTTGTATCAGTTTCACAGTTAAAGGAACAGTCCGGCAGATGAAGACATGGTTGTTTCAGCTACATTCCCTGAGCTTTCAGTCAGCTAAGCTAATCTAAACTGTCTCTCAGCTGAGCCTCGGCTGTCAGTTTCCCTTCGGCGCCGTCAGGCAGATCACCAAGAACACAATCTGTCGCCGTGCCGACCGGCTGCCAGCGTCTGAATAAATCATCTGTCTCAGCTAGAGTTTGATTTCATGTGTGACCCAAATAACAAGGTTTTCCCCTGTGTGTGTGTGTGTGTGATACAGTGACAAGAATAAACCTGTGTTGTTACTCTGAATGGGTCGACACAGGTTTCTGAACCTTGTTTAAAACAACAAAAAATAGTTCATGGGGTCCTAATTTATTTCCTGTTGCAGATTATGCAACAACAACAACAACAGCTTTCAAATATTTTCCTTGAAGGGAATTTATATTTACATTTATAGTTTCCTTCAAAGGATAAAGTTTTATATCCTTATCAAGAATCAATGTAGTCGCTATACAGAAAATAGCAGTTGTGGAAGAAGTATTCAGATCCTTTACTGCAGTAAAAGTACCAACACATCAATGTAAAAATACTCCATTACGAGTAAAAGTCCTGCATGGAAAATCCTACTACAGCTTGATGTAGTTAAAGTATTGCAGTAAAAGTACATAAGTATTATGAGCTTGATGTAGTTAAAGTATTGCAGTAAAAGTACATAAGTATTATGAGCTTGATGTAGTTAAAGTATTGCAGTAAAAGTACATGAGTATTATGATCTTGATGTAGTTAAAGTATTGCAGTAAAAGTACATAAGTATTATGAGCTTGATGTAGTTAAAGTATTGCAGTAAAAGTACATAAGTATTATGAGCTTGATGTAGTTAAAGTATTGCAGTAAAAGTACATAAGTATTATGAGCTTGATGTAGTTAAAGTATTGCAGTAAAAGTAGTGGTTTGGTCCTTCTGACTGATATATTATTATATATGACATCATTAGATTATTAATAGTGAAGCATCAGTGTTAGAGCAGCATGTTACTGTTGTAGCTGCTGGAGGTGGAGCTAGTTTACACTACTTTATATACAGTTAGCTAGTTTAGTCCAGTGGTTCCCAACCTAGGGGTCGGGCCCCTCCAAAGGGTCAGCAGATAAATCTGAGGGGTGGTGAGATGATTAATGGGAGAGGAAAGAAGAAAAAACAAAGTTCTGATACACAAATCTGTTTTCAGTTTTTGGACTTTTTCTCTAATCTTTGATTTTTGCTGAAATATTGGATCATTTGAACATTTATTGAAATGAAAGCATGTGAGAAGACGTCAAAAGCCAAAAAGGTTGGAAACCACTGGTTTCATCTTTAACAATGTGTTGTATTTTAAAAGCTTGTTATATTATCCATTGTGTCAAATCTTCATCTGAAAAGTAACTAAAGCTGTCAAATAAATGTAGTGGAGTAGAAAGTACAATATTTCCCTCTGAAATGTAGAAAGTAGCATCACATGGAAATACTCAAGTAAAGTACAAGTACCTAAAAGCTGTACTTAAGTACAGTACTTGAGTAAATTAACTTTCCACTACTGGAAATTAGCAGAGCAGTAGAAGTTTATAAGCAGCTGTTGATTTCTGAAAGAATATTCCAGAAAAATTCTAATTAACTAGAAAAATGACTTTTGACGGAGTGAATAATTATTTTTAAATGGTTTGCTGTGTTTGTTAAAAATGTGTTAAAAAAAACAAACTGAACCACTGACAACTTTCTGGGCTTCAATAGAAATTCATTTCATATATAACAGGTCTTATTGTTGTAGGTGTATTTGTCATTGCTTCCAACTGTTTAAGCTGCTGAACTGAACCATTGAAGCAAACTTACAAAAACTTATAAATTAACTGTCACTGCACAACAAACAATAAATTAAAATACAAACTAGTTTCAGTATTTGAACTGAGTTGTGACCTCATTTTAATAAAACTGTTCAGGTTAGCTAAATTGAATTTCTGACAAACTGGAAGCAAAACTGAATTAACAGACAATATATCATATTTTGACGCCAAAAAACACAAAAGCCAACAACAAAAAAACAAAACAAAACAACAACTTTTAAATGAGGAAAAAGGGGAGAAATCAACATGAAAACAAAGAAACAGTCTGATATGTCTGTGACGTTCGGCCCTCGCTGTTTATTTATTTGTTTATCATGAAGCTTATTAGCCGTGTTGGTCGCAGGCTGCTGGCACAGCGGCAGCTTCCTCCCCCGCATGTCTGACAATTAGTCGTGGGAGGAGGCCGAGGAGGGAGGAGGAGGGTCGACTGCTGAGCACAGCACTGCCTGGGAACAAGAGGGGGGGGGGGCGGAGGGAGGGGGGGTTTATTGCCAATGAATTAGTGTTGTTTTCTTTTCACACGCCCACTAACTAACCTCCCCCCTCCCTCCCCTCTCAGGCCTCTAAATGGTTTGTGGCAGGCGGCTCCGCCCTCCCATAACGCACCTGTGCATGATGATGGGGGGGGGGGGGGGGTGGTGGTGGTGGTGGTGGGGGGGGGTGTCGTTGCTCCCTGCAGCCGTCAGGTGGGTTCAGCGCCGCCGTAAACTGTCACGGTGAACTGCTGAACTCACAGGAAACACTGAGATAAAGAGTCTGAACCGGTTTATGAAACATTATAAATACTGATTCTGTTTAAAAATGACAGATTCATTGTTCAGGGTGTTTTAATAAAGAATACCAACTAAATAAAAGTTTTCTACATCTGTGAATTTACTAAAAAGCATAAAGTCATAAGGACAACATATCCAAATATTACGTACAAATACTAGATTTAAACATTCTGGTGGAGAGATGTGCAGTGATTCTTTTTTATGAGTAAAAATATGACAGTAAACAGTATTATCACGATAGTCATCACAGTTTCCTGAAGTCCTTCTGTCAGTGCTAGAATATAATTAAAATTTGTCTGTATGTTGCAGCTTTGTCAGACTCTATAAGAAATGTTGTTCTCCTCCTTGTTTATCGGCAACGTGTGCAGAGAAGCGAGAGATAAAGAAAAACACACGAAGTCCGATCTGAGCGTTCTGACAGAGATCAGATATGAATCAGATCCTGGACCACATATGCAAGTGATCCAGGATCTGATCTGCTTTGGGGCCACTTCAGCGTTAACGTTGCCTTAGATTCTACTCACCCATTCATATTTAGAAATTTCATTAATCTTTGAAAGCTGCTGATGAAGGTAAAAAACAACGGTTGGCAGTATTGATATATATTTTAAACATCACTGGTTCATCTCTGTTCTGAAAAAGGTTTCACACAGTTTAGTTTTTTGGTTGGAAAAAAAACTCGAGGAGTTGAGTTGTTTCAGGTGAGACATGAAATTCAATCCAAGAAGTTTTAAGTAACAACGTTAGATTAACTAGAACACTGCACACAGGTTTATAACACTACGAGGCAGGATTTTAGTTTCTGGGAGACGTGTGTCAGACGGAGGGAGAGCTGGTTTGTTAATGGGAGCTCTGGAAAGAGACAAACACAAACTGTTGACACAAAGCTGGAAGATCACTGTTGTCTAAAATATGATTGTATGCTTCTACGTTAACAAAAAGAATCAAACCAGGAAAACAGTCAGCAGAGGTGTCCACATACTTTTGTCTATATAGTTTATATCAAATATTACTTACTAATACATACTGAGTCTGTCCCAAAATACTGTTTGTGTTCATTAATTTGCTGCTATGACATTTAAAAGCTTTTACAGGAAAATAAACCACCAGAAACAAGCTTTAATTTCTAATTTCTAATTGTAAAGTATCCATTTTCCCTCCATCAGCTCTGTTATTCAGCAGGTTACAGTTGTTGTTCGGCTGTTAAAGATCTTCTCTTGTATTTGGAGAATGTGTCAGGTGATAACAGACTCTGTCAGGTTTAACAACCTCTGTGTGTTTTTGCCTCCAGCTTTTTTTTTTTTTTCTTTCTCTTTCCTCGTGAGTTGACTTTTAATTTATGACCCATTCAGGAATCTTATCTGCAGCGGTTGGTCGTAAACTAACACCTAACAGCGACACTTCAAAGCTGCTCTGAGAGGCCGAGGTGCCAAAAAAGCAGCCCAGCGCTTTAAGGGAAAAGATGTGCAGATTGATGAGGTGTCGTAGATTATTGTTGGGAGGAAAGAAACATTTACTGAGAGAAAAGGATTGCAGATAAATGTTGCTCCAGCTGGGAGAGAAAAAGGCCACATCAGCCCCCCGGGGGGAGGGGGGAGGGGGGGGGGGGGGTTTGGAGGAGTTTTGACAGGAAAACCAGCTTCCACATCAGGACAGAGAGGGGTCAATCAACACCTGAGGGAGGACCAGGACCAGGAGTTCCAGGTAACTGAGAACTAAATGAGATCAAGAAACAACAAATTATTACAACTTAAGTTCCCTCATTTTCAGGCTCTCTGATGCACGTTATGGGATTTACCCTCACATACAGGAGTTTGTCTTCACTTCTTCAGGATATCAGCCCCTCAGATACAGAGTGGAAGCTTCAGAGGCTTCTGTCAACCGCTGGAACAGTCAGATAGGTCACTCGGCAGCTTTGGAGAAACTGACGTAAAGTAGATCTTTATATGTTGAAATGGAATAAATGGATAACCCACATTGAGGGCTCGGATGGAGGATCAACTCATGCATAACTCTTATCCCCAATCTTACTGTTTACCATTGTAAAAACACTTACTTATTATAGTCTTATTTTATTTATTTTATGTTTCTCGCTGTTTTTTGTCTTTTTCGTTGCTGCTGTTTTGTTTTTGTTACATTTAGTCCTGCCTGAGTTAATGTGATGCATTATTTCATATGGAGCTGTCTCACTCTGTCTCACTGTTCATGTATTGTTTGTCTTTGTGATGTATTGTTGAAAATGAAAATAAAACTATAAATCTCAAAAAAAAAGTTCCCTCATTTTCTAACGTTTTAGTTCATATCAATTTTAGTTTTGAAAACTACAAAAATAAAATTGCCCGTATATCTGTTCATTTTTTTTGTAATTAAATTTAAGACAAACTTTAATGTTGTAATGAGCTGCTCTGTTTGCTAGAAGTTACGTTCATTCACAACTAAACTGTTTCCCAGTTACAACATAATCTCTGCCTGGATGATGTTCACTGTGACGTTTCTTTGAATGAATGAAGCTACATGTATATGTGTCTCTGCAGTGGGAGGGGGGAGGTCGGGGTGGATGGGGGGGGGGCTACAAGATGCAGGACTCTGACAGCAGAGACCCGGGTTCACATCCTGAGTCCTGTGTGGTTGGTTCACTGACCAAACCTGATGCTGGTGTGACTTAAATGTTCAGAAACATGTTGAGCCTCGAGACACTTTTTTCTGTATTAAACAGAGACCAGGATCCTTCTCTGACCTTAAAGGTACCCTATGCAGGATTTTCCTAAAAAACAATGTATAGACTCATACGACAGTAATTCCTCTCAATCATCACTTGACCCACCAGAGGTTAGTAGCAGTGAATGTGTCTACAGAGACTCTGCCTGGATTTTCTTACTATTATTATACTATACTATTATACTATTATTTTGCTGTGTTTGTGATGCTTCTGGGTGTGTAACTCCAGCCAATAACAGCCCACAAGTGTGAGGACATTTGAGTTTTACATTATGAAACAAGACTACGAGTCTGTCCAAATATCCACACTTACAGTCTGGAGCATTTAAATCCCCTCCAGCAGCTCAGTGCTTTCAGGTGTCACTCGGAGGGGCATATTTACCGTTAGACCACAGACGGGTTTTTAGTTCTTGTGAATTTATTGTCAGCTGGGAAAACACAGATTCAAATTTAAGGTTATTACAGTTAACTGTACAGATCTCATCTAGTGGATGAACTCACACATGGACATCTGTATGTTTTTAGCAAGCGTGAGTACACGTCTGAAATATACCAACACACACTTAATCCACAATAATGCACACTTCTCCTCACACTGCACCAAAACGATATTCAAGTGTATCCCACAATTTACCTCTAGTCCAGTAGTTTGTCTATAGGCCGGTTTCAGGACCAACAATAATCAAAACGAAGACAAAGTTGAAGTTTATGATGGATGGATTTAATGTGAATATTATTGTTAATATCCAAATATTAAGTTATGGCAGAACCTCCACAGATGGTCATCAGGTAACAATTAATCTGTTCTTCTTGATGAGATTGTTAAGAATAATATCATATGACACTGTCAAGATAAATAAATATTAAATATCCCCTTCATCAAAGATTATAATAAATATGCTAAAATATGATAGCTGGCGTTAGCTTGTTGTCAGCCATGGACAAAGATGAAGAAGAACAGATTTAACTGTTTGTTGTTGTGGTGTTCTCATGGTGGACTGCAGATGTTAAGAAATGACCTGAAAATGTGAAGTGAAGATGCAAAACCTTGACATGTAAACACATAAACAGCATCCAAACCTTCTGTTTCCTGTAACTTTTGTGGTCTTAAAGATGAATTCATCGATTGGCGGCAGCAGAATGACATATCAGCTTATAACGTTAGCAATCAGCTGCCTGCTTCCAGCAGACACAGAGCAAAATAATCATCCTATTTTAAATGTCAATGATAACCTTTGGTGTTCCTCAGGGTTCTGTTCTTGGTCCTTTTATATTTTGGTTGAAAGCTGCGTGAATGTATCTTTTGATGTGTTGCTAACACGTTAGCAACCAGCTGCTTACTTCCACATCCAGCAGAAACTGATGAATATAAGTCCAATATTCTCTCTCCTTTTAGCTCTTGTTTGGTCTCCACCAACTCCTGAGACAAATATCTGGCTCTTTCACTGCTTGATGTTCCACTATGTTCACCAGTGAGTCTCTAACTGTGTGTGTCTGCTGGGCAGGTAGTGTACAGTGGTTTTAATCATGAAACAGCTGAGACTAAACCAGACTGGAAATGTGCTGCAAAACCAAAACTAGGAGCTAAAAGAGGCTAAAAGGCAACTTTAATGTTTCACATAATCTTTTGATCCATTGTTTAGCTTTAAAAGACACTTCTAGTATTTTAGATTGTCCATCTTTACATCCCATATCTCCCACAGAGGGAAACTTTAATCAAGGCCCAAGAGACACTAAAAGATGCTGCTCACTTTGATAATAATTGATAATAATAAAATATAAAAGAAAACATGACACACACATATAAATCCATCTTCTTTCTTTATATATGTCACTGTAAATATATATATTTATTTCCTGTCAGTAGTTTTGGATTTTAGATTCTGATCTTCTTATATCGTCCTTCTGTCTCTCTCACCTCCCGCCGTGTGACGCTCGTCTATTCATGACTTATTGACGACTGGAAAAATCTTCTTTCACTGTGTTTTCATCATCTGATGAATTCATTCATCATTGTTAAATAACCCATGTGTCATCTGGCTGGCAGGGGGCGGGACGCTCTGTGCACCGCCGTGTCATCATCATCATATTCTTCATCTCTTGTTCTGATCACTCGCCGTCGTCTCCACAGAGCCTCTGAAACTGTTTGTTAATTAGCGGTTTTGTTGAGGGATTCCCAGCACCTCGCTGTCACGCCTCTCCCTGAACTCTCTAATTAACGAGCGAGGGACTCGTGATTAATTACAGCCTTATCGGACGTACAGCTGATATTTAGCTTTAATTGTGTTTGTGATATTTTAGTCGTGAATCGCGTCGTGTCTGAATTCACTCGGGTGGAACTAAAATATGACATCATGGCGTCGATGGTGGCGTCTTGTCTTGTCTCTGCAGCTCTCTTTACTTTTTGTTGTACTTCTTTACTGCCGTCGCACCAGGAGTCACGTAAAAGTCAAACTTTACTGGTAGGAAAATGTGCAAAAGTGTCAAAAGTGAAAATATCCATGAAGACGAGACGTTTTATATCATTGTCAGTTAAAGGATTTTTTTTTTAAATTCTCTCCTTTTAAATAAAGTTTTCCTCAGTGAACATGGTGAAGGTGTTAAAACGTGTTCAAACTGAAAGCTGAAAACAGGAAAAAAAAAATCCAGACCTGTATAAATCACAAAAAATAGTTTAGGAAGGAAAGATAAACTTGATATTTGCAGTAATGTGGATAAATAAAAAATAATATGTTTCCATGTCAAGGTTTTGTGTCCTTTCTGAAAGTTTTTATTCCACACCGAAACAACAAAACATGCTTTATCTGTTAATCATTAGTAAAAACCTGATTGGACCAAATAGTTCACAGAATTAAGGAGCCACAGGAACTAAACTAGAAACTGAAAGTATGACTGATGATTAAAAGACGACGGCGGAGATCGAAAACAACTTTCACACAGAAGAAAACAAACGTTCGACTGTGAACGCTGATGTTTAAAGTTATAATTCGTCAGATTTCAGTCCCCATGAACTTTGGCAACACTTGTGGTTACCGTGGTAACAGCAGGTGAGGTTTAACACAACAGCAAACACTAGTTGAGCGGCTACTTTGTCAGAAATCCAACAGAACAGCAGCTGTTTGTGTTTACGGTTCAGTTTTAATGAAGAAGTCAGTCGGTAATGATTACAGTGTGGATGTCGGTTATGTTGCTCAGCTGAATAAAAGCCCCTCTATGTGTCTCCCTGAAGTCTTCTCATGTAAAGAAGCAGAAGTAGAAAATGTTAGATTAAGGAGTTTTGGGCTGATTTAACCTGAAACAATCTGGTCTGGGACCTCGGTCGGTACCGATGATTTACAGATCAGGGTCACCTGATAATTTCAAACATGTTTGATATTTAGGAGTTAAAATCTGGACGATTATGTCACTACTTTCTGAGCGGGACCACAATCGCCAATGAGAGAGAGAGAGAGAGAGAGAGAGAAGTCTACAAGGTGACGGAAGTGAATGAGAAGACTTTTAAAATGGCGACCGCCAAGAAACAACAGGAAGCTGTTGTACAGGTGCGTTGGAGAGATGAGACGGAGGAAGGGCTTGTCGATATGTGGCAAGAACACAAGTGCTTATATAATGTGTCTTCCAAGACATCATAACCGTACGGACAGAGAGAGAAGAGCTTTACTAAAGCAAGTTGTTGCACCGTGTTGTTTACATCTGCTTCCCCATGAGATCACCTGACATCACCTGAGATCATCGCTGCCTCTGGCATCTGTCTAACATCCTGTTGTGTGTGATGTGCCATTATTTTCAAATCTTGCAGAGTGTGCATGTTTGAGATTAGAGAGAAGAACATCTGTGAAGTTTCTCTTTATGTGATGCAACTGGCTTTCAAAACCATTTAGGATTTTAAAACTCCTGGAGTCTGAGCTCAGCGTTAGCGTTAGCGACTCTGCCGCTAACAACGAAAACTATGATATAGAGAGATAATTATTTAATGCAAATACATTGAATAGCTGTTGCAGAATAATATGCAGATCATAAATAGTAACGAAAACAGGATTTGATATAATAAAAATCTTTAAACTTTAAACCTGCATTAACTGATGTACACTGACATGTCATCATCTTTTAAGTTGATATGTTGAACTTGTTAGCAAACAGTTGTTTATTTCCACATCCAGCAGTTACGGAGCAACATTATCATTCATTTGGAGTCGTGTTTCTGTCCAATATTCTCTCTCCCTCTTTTAGCTCTGTTTTTGTTCTCTACCAACTCCTGAGGGAAATATCTGGCTCTTTAGCTGCTAAATGCTCCACTATGTTCACCAGCTAGTCTACAGCTAACTGTGAGCAGGTAGTGTTCAGCGGCTTTTTACAGCTTCTTCTATGAAAACAGCTGCCTGCTGCGGCCCAAAACGACGCTATGAGACGCTGAGAGTGAACCAGAACAGTAAAGTTGCAGCCGGACAGATAAACAATGAGCTGCAGAGTCACTGATAAATCTCTGTAGTTTCATCACAAAGTCATTTATGTGTCATTTCATACACTGTTATTGTAAAAACATTGATTATAGCTGCTATAAAGTCTGGGTGAGTCTTCAGGTAATTCATGTACTGTAAGTGAGAGACGTTTTCAACTCTTCCTCACCTCCTTCCTCCGTGTACTTTTACTACTTTCAGTGTATTTTACTTCTAACACTTGGTCACTTTTACCTCAGTAAATATTTGAATTCAGGACTGCTTCTTCACTCTTCCTCTCTGAGCAGGAATGTCAATAACGGCAGGCGAGAGTTTTCCTCTTTAAATGTCATTTGTTTTACTTGTGTGTGTGGTCACAAAGCTGAGGGGGGGGGGAGGGAGGGTGTTCACAAACTGACATTTTTACGGTAACAGTCGCCGTCTCTCGGCAACACACTCAAAGACCTATACGCATTGACGGCGCACAATTGTGTTTGGCACCAGGGAAGTGTTAACTGGATAATCCCTTACAGCCGCCCAGACGCTGCCTGCTGCTAATTCACCGCTCACTCTCCACAAACCGGCCAGTGTTTACACACCAGACCTCCGTCCCTCTGGAAGAATGAAAAGCTCTTCAGATGAGCTTTCTCTCCCCTCAGAAGAGCCTGTCTGTCGTCTTTCAGCGTTTAGAGAAACTGCAGCGGAGAGTCGATTAAACTGAACAGACAAACTGCCATCGCACACACACACACACACACACACACACACACACACACACATTAACCTCTGAAGCTCCAGAGTTTCACATTAAATTCAGCATTCACTGTGAAGGTGAAAGTAAAAAAATGTTTTTATTTTAAGGTTAAGTTAAGAAATCCACAGCAGGGTCAGATACTTGTTTCAGATTTGTTGATTCTGATTTTTATGGTTCTGTTTCGGCAATTTATAGCATTTAGTTAAAGCTGCTCTACTCATTAGCTTTATTTGACAACGGATCAAATCACTATGTGTGTTGTAAAAGGTGTCGGTTGTCTTTTTTAGGTCCTAGTTTTGTTTTTTTTGGCACGTTTCCAGTCTGGTTCAGTCTCAGCAGTTTTCTGATAAATCCACTGTTCACTACCTGCCCAGCAGCAAAGAGCAGACACACAAAGTTAGCGATGTGATCTCATGGGATGGCATATAGCACGCCACTTTTAAGGACATTTTGTGTGTCATTTTAAGCTTTCTGTGCCTCATTTCATGCCACATTTTAAGCATTTTGCTAACTTTTTTTGGTTAGGTTTCAGCACAAAAACCACTTGGTTAGGGTTAGCGAAAGATCATTGTTTGGGTTAAAATACAGTAAAAATGCCCCAACATGGCAGTAAAAATGGCCAGTTTAATGGCAGTAAAATGTCCTAATTCTAAAATGTCCTAATAGGCCAAAATCACCTCATAAAAGAAAGTAAAGTCAAACTATATTGGCGTCATCTGAAATGCGTCACTTCCCTTGTCACTCAAATGTAACTACAGGTTGTTTTTGGTGACTGAATTTACAACCTAAATGGTGTGAAATGACACGTGAAAAGTAAAAACATCTTAGTGAGAACACATGAAATATTCATACGGAGTTCGGTGAGACCAGGCTGAAGTGGCTGAAGCCAGATGTTTTTCTCAGGAGTTGGTGGAGAACAAACCGGAGCTAAAAGGAGAGAGAATATTGGACTTGATGTACGTTCATCAGGTGGACACAAACATGTTGCTCTGAGTCTGCTGGATGTGGAAGTAGGTAGCTGTTTGCTAACCTGTTAGCCACAACTACTTTATAAACTCATCGTATGTCAGATGTTGTGTTTTAAGTCTGTTATGCTGCTGCTAAACGGACAAAAGTAAGAAATAATTCATGTAGCTTTAACCAAAAATATAAAGGACCAAGAATAGAAACCTGAGGAACAGTTACTTTATAAGCTGGTCATAAGTCAGATGATATGTTTTCAGGTATTGTGTTGCCCCAAAAGTGGCTAAAAATCATCAATAAAGCTTTAATTAAGTAGTTTTAGTCGCCTAAACTCAAGCAAACCTTTAGCTTCAAGGTGTTAGATCAGGAAATGCTGATATGAGATATGATTTGTTTTTCATTACTGTCATTTGTGACGTTTTTGAAGCTATCATCAACCTCTGATGTTGTTTTGATCAGAGGAGCTGTGTGTTACAGGTTTGCAGGTGAATTGAAAATATAAAGGACCAAGAATAGAACCCTGAGGAACCCCAGAAGTTATTATTAATAGTGTTAATGGGACGATCATGTTGCTCCGTGTCTGCTGGATGTGGAAGTAGGCGGCTGATTGCTAACATTAATGCTGGATCACCAACCGGGCAGCTGACCAGATTTATTTAGGTCTACATAATGTGATTGATCTCAAATTAGTTACAAATTAGCAGCAATGACTTCCAATAAAGTCCTCCATCGTCCATTCTGTGGTCCTGGTCTTGAAGACGAACTCTGAAGATTTTAATATATTTAGCTGTCATTATCATCTTTAATAATCCATTGATTGTTCAGTGTATAAAACAGAGATAATTATATATATTATATTCAGATGATTAGGGGTCAGCAATTAGGTTCAACCATGGGCCATTTTTTTAGGATTCATGGGGGCCTTAACCAGCACAGTGTAAACACAAGCTTATGTTTTGTTTTTTATTTTTCCCATCAGTAAGTGAAGGCTGATAGAGTTACACTTACTTTAACACTAATTTAGCTAAAAGTGACTCATATGTGAATATATGTAGACCACTGTGTTGCACTTGGAGACTGGATCCACAAACGATGAAACAGTGGTCTTCTTCAGTTATAGTGGACTGAAAGTAGAATAGCCTACTGCTGTTGCATCAACATTTCTGTTCAACTACCACCTATTTGTGTTTGTGAAGAATAAATCTGTTGTGAACAAATAGGCTAAAGTTGTGGAATTAAAACAATGTTAGAATTCACACACCAAATGTTTTTGCTGGATATTACAGTGGTATAGTCGGGGGTCAACAGGGCCCCATAAGAGGTTAACCAGGCCGTGGCTAGCATGTTAGCCTCAGCTACTTTAAAAAGTTATAATATGTCAGATGTTGTGTTTGCAGTTTATTTTGCTGCCCTCAAGTGGCCCCAAAAAATCAATCAATGCACGTTTAAGGTCAAAGAAAGATTGTTGACATAAAGACGAAATGAACTGGTTTGGTTCAGATTAACACTGGAGGTGAATTAAACGTCTAAAACTGACCTGGTTCTACTCCAACAAGACTCAAATGTCTTGTGTGGAAGTCGAGGATGGTTCAGCTTTATGCAAATGTCCTCTGATGTGTGAGAACAACCTGCAGACAACAGATAGAAAAGTTACCGAAGTCTCTGTTTGAGTCCTGCTGGAGCTTTAATAATGACTTTTAGTTTCATTATGTGGGGAAAGAAAACACCATCGCTGCACGACTCTTCAAGAATCAAAGTTAAATAAATGTAAAGCAAGTCTGTTCATTTTAAAACTGCTCAATAAATATGTAAAATGCATCTTTTCATTGTTTTTATATTCAAATTTTCAGCACATACAGGAACAAAGAGTCACATTTACATGTTTAACATGTTTGTCATCATATAATTTACAGTGTGATTTATGTCATAACACAGATTAGCTCATTAAATTCTGCACTTTCAGTTATGGAGATTATGATTACAGAATAATTTTAAATCTTTGTAAATTATTTTTTTTATTGTTAGCTGAGTCTCACAATTGTTATTTTTATTTCTCTGTTTTCTTCTCCTGTGAACGCAACATGAAGTAAAGATCGACTGCTTTCTAGTGAAAAAATCATTTTCTTTAAAATAAGTTAAAAAAATGTGAGTGTTAAATAAATCGATACGTAAATAAATAAATAAATAAATAAAAATGACATACAGATAACATAACCAGCATGTTGACCGTCACTTTTTCTGTGTTTTTATCTGCTTTGTACATGTTGTTATTGTGAAGAAGTTTTAATATTCCTGCTGCATAAATAAATATTTGCTTTCTGTGACGCAGCTTGTAGCAAATAATTTACTGTAAATATTCAGTCAAATATTTTACAGAAAATTAAAGATGTTGTTGCTTCTCACATATTTCAGTTTGTTTTTTTTTTTTTTTCAGTTTTCAGCTCAGTTGGATGATTTACAAGTTGTGAGATATGAACAACATATATATAAATGTAATAACTGAAGGATTATATTAATGTCAGTATGTGACAAAAGTTAATGTAAAAATATCAACTCATGTTAATTGACAGAAAATTAATCACTATTATAACTGTTTTGATAATAGAAATATATTTGTTGTTTCCAGTTTCTCAGTTGCTGATTTTCTTTTATATTTTTGTAAATTACTTGAATTTTTTTTTATCTCTTTGCTTTTGGTTTGATGTCTCATTGGGAAACTGTGACGGACATTTTTCACAATTTTCTGACATTTTTTTGTTAGACTAATAGAAAAAATAATTGACAGATTTAATTGATGATAAAATAATCATACAGTTTCAGCTCCGCTTTTAAGAAGACAAAATATATTTTTGTTTAAAAACTGTATTAAGATGATGATTTAAGTCAAATTTCACTTGTTCTTGTACATTTAGACATGATCACTGTAAACCAGTATCTCTGTATTTAAACATATGATCAGATGTAGAATATTAAATTCTCACTTTGCTGCACAGTTTCTCCTTTAAAAACTATTCTGATGATATCTGAGAGTCATCTTGTCCACAAGCTGATAAAAGGCATTTAAAAAAAAAATTCATTTCATGCTGACATTATAGAGATTAAAGGTTTTTCTCCGACAACCAGATTTAAAATGTGAATCTGTAAATTATCCAGAAACTGCAGCCATCAGATAAATACAGTAAAAATTATAATATTTCTCTGTGAAATGTAAAATAAATCAAGAAAGTCTCCAAAAATGGGGGTAATGAAGAATAGTGACATGTTGCAGGTGTGTGTGTGTGTGTGCAGGTGAATAAAAGGCCTCTTCACTGCTTTTTTTTAAAAGTATTTTTTTCCCAGAAAGGTTTTTTTTTTTTTTTAATGGATGAGCAGACAGAGCGCAGGGAATAAAAAGCCTGTGTTCATGTTCATGCTTTATGCTTTCAGCCCAAAATAATAAACTTACAAACACTGAATATTTCTTCTGTTTTCAGACAGGAGGAGCATGCAGCAGTACAAATACACAGACAGTGGGTCATTTTAACACCACAGCTTTAAAAAAAAAAAACAACAAAAAAAAAAACAACCTTTAAATTAAACCAACAGGCTGTCAGCTACAGAATAAAAAACATCTAGATTTCAGTTTTTTTTAAAAAGTGCATCAGAGACAGTAGATCCTTGCATTCATGGTCAAATATCTCCAGTAGTTTTCTTTTTGAACTGTGCAGAACCTCTGACATAAATATATGATTTCAAGTCTTATTTCATCTTCTCTGCGATTGTTCATATCGACAAAAACAAAAAAAAAAATTTTTAAAAAAGGACAAAAGACTGTGTAATTATTTGGTTTACCAAATGCGAGTTTGCATTTTTCCTTTTGACTTTTGTTGTGTTTTTTAAATTTTTTTTTTTTTTTTTTTTTTTTTTGGAAGAAAAATGTGAGAAAATGAAACTTCCTTTTGGGTTTAACTTTTGTTTTCAGGAGCAGAAAAGAAACAACAGAGAGGCCGAACAAGGCAAAGAAACAAATCTTAAAAAGTCATTAATCTGCAGAGTTTTCTTTCAGTTTGAGAAGAAAAGGCTGCAAACACAAAAGATCCGGATAATTTATCACCACATGATCTGAGCTGTTCAACAGTCTGAAGGAATGTGAAGAAAAAAAATATAAAAGAACAAAATTATTTTACTTTCTGACATAAATTTGTGAATTAAATTATTTTACAGGAAAAACAAATTAATAATTTCCTGAAGATAAAATTACTTTTGTTGTGTGACTGAAGGTCAGAGGTCAACCTGCTGTTTCTTAACATGATGGGAAAAACATGTTCAGGCTGGAGAAATAAAAAAAAACGACAAAAATAAAAAAATATGAGCACATCCTCACATTTGCGTCCAGAAGATAAAACACAGCTTTGGAGTTGAGAAGTCATTTCCCCCCTTTTTTAAATTGAGTTTTTATAAAAAAAAAAAAAAAAAGCACAAAGTCAGATTCCGGTTAGTGCACGGCCACCGCGGACTGCAGCGTGGAGGAGGCCGAGGAGGGCAGCGCCTCTCCGGGCGCGGCCGGGCTGGTTTGGCCGGTGGCCGTCTGCGGGGAGGTGGGGCTCAGAGACTGGGGCGAGTTCGCGAGGAAAGCCGGGATGTGTGTGTGCAGCCCCGGCAGGCCCGGCAGCGAGGCGGGGGTGGGTTTGATGGGCACCGGGATGGCGGGTAGAGTCTGTCCGCCGTGGCAGATGGACTTGAGCGGCATGCCGTAGGGCGAGTAGTCGCTGGTGGCCATGGATATGGGAGCCGCGGTGTCCATCATCCCGGAGCCGTACATGTGCGGCCAGGCCGGGGTCAGCTGGTTGTGCAGCGGGTACCCGGTGGTGGAGAAGGCCGCCAGCCCGCCCGGCATCTTGTACTCTCTGGCGATGATGTTCTCGATGGCGAACGGGTGTTTGAAGCTGGACGGCTGGGACACGGAGCTCAGGTTGTATCCGCCCGGCATCTGCGGGAGGTGCGCGGCGGCGTGCAGCGCGCTGAGCCGCAGCTTGGCCTGCTGCTGCAGGTAGTGCGCGGCGTCCTGAGGCTTGCTGGGCGCCAGCGGGTCCGTGGCCTGCATGCTGCCCACTTTGAAGCGCTTCCTGCGCCGCAGAAAACTCCCGTTCTCGAACATATCGCCGCAACTCGGGTGCAGGGCCCAGAAACTGCCTTTCCCGGGCTGGTCCGGTCTGCGGGGGATCTTGATGAAGCAGTCATTGAAGGAGAGGTTGTGGCGCAGGGAGTTCTGCCACCGCTGCGTGTTCTCCCGGTAATACGGGAACCGGTCCATGATGAACTTGTAAATCTCACTGAGCGGGAGCATCTTCTCCGGGCAGCTCTGGATGGCCATGGCCGTGAGGGAGATGTAAGAGTACGGAGGCTTCTGGTCGCTGTAAGTGTTCCTCCCCGGGCGAGGCATTATTCTGCTGAACCGGACCGGACCGGACCGGGATCAGTTCAGTCTCAGTCTGCGGGGAGCAGAAAAGACTCGCCTCACTCTTTACAAACTTTGTCCAAGCAGTTCCAACTCTTCAAAACACCTTTACGCACGTAAAGAAACTTGCCTGGTGTTTGGCACGCATGGTTCTTTTACGCACAACGTTGGAGCCGAAATTCCGTCAGCAAGTTGAGGAAAAGTTTTCGAAGCAGCAGCTGGTTCCTCTTTTCCTCTCCTCTCCTCCCTGCTGTCTGTCTGTCTGCTGCGGGTCTGCGGCTCTCAGTCCCCCGGCAGGTGCAGCGCGGTGTCCCGTCCTCCTCCTGCTCCGCTGCTGAGCTGCGCTAAGCGGCTGCTGCCTCCTCCATGTCCCTCTATCGGTCTGTCCCGTCTGCGAGCTGGACGGCGGTGACAGCAGCAGAAAAGACCCCCGGAGAGGAGCTTCATTAATGGGCCACTTCTTCACCATCACATGATCACAGCCAGGGAGGAGGAGGAGGAGGAGGAGGAGGGAGGGAGGGAGGGGGGCTCATGGGGGGAAACGGGGGCACGATGTGGTTTCATTTACACGTATTTACACGGACGCACTGAGCCAACACAAGTCATTTCCATTTGAAGCCGCGGCGGCAAAAAGAGGCGAGAAAAGCCGCGGAGAGAAGCCTGATTGTCGGGGCTGCGCTGCGCTCTGTGGAGGTATGTTTGGCAACATTTTACGCACAGTGTGTGTGTGTGTGTGTGTTTGTGTGTGTGTGTAGGGGGGGTGGGGTGGGGATGGGGGGGGGACTGGGTGCCTCTCTCCAATTTGCATTGACAAATAGAGCCGCTGAGAGCTGCTGTTTGAGCGGCTTTAATGGCAATTTGTTCTGTTTCTGCTTTATGTCTTTCATGTTTTCTTTTACAGCGCGAGCCTGAAGCTGCCTCCAAACAAATGACATGATCATTAGGATGAGATAGAACTGATGAAGATGAGGAACATTGTTTTGGAAAACAATACCTTAAACAATCTTAAAAACACTTTTGTTATCTCTGAATTAACGCAAACATTTACGGGCCTGAAGTGAATTGTACGTTTTGACGGAACTTTAAATTGATCCTAAATTAAACTTATTATATTACGTCATTACAGACTTAATGACACCGTATATAACGAACAAGAAAACTTTAAATTGTCATAATTATCTCCTACTTTTGGAAACACACTCATCGTCCTTTTCAGTTTTTTGTGAGTTTTTAGAAAATGTTTCCTTAATTACACATTAAATTCACCTTTTAATCATCAGACAGAGAAGCAGGTTTAAAGATGTTCATCATTCATAAGAAAGAGAAAACTGAAGATTCAATTTCAGACACTTATTCTAATTTTTCACTGTGTTTTTTTTCAGGGTTTGATGGTTTTAAATGAAGTGATTTTATTAAATCAGAAACATTTTAGTTTAAATTTCTACAAATCTTAATTTAAAGTCTTTATATTTGAAGAGGAAGGTGAAGATGAGTTTCATGTTTATTAGTGTCTATTGTGGAGAAATTAAATGTTAAAATTAAAATGTAAATATGGACGCAGATCCTCGGGTAATTGTTAAATATGTGACGTCATTTCAATTCATTTTTTGTCATAATTACTATTATTTGTATTATTATTATTGTCACATTAATATTATTATTATCATCATTTATTTGATTATCATTATTAATATTGTTGTCAACAATTACAATTACAATGAATATTGACTATTATATTTATTTGGCTGCTGATCACAGTAATATCAACATAATAATAATAATAACTACACTAATAATAACAATATTGTATTTATGTCCGTATTTATAATTCAGAATTAATTTATTATAATTATATCATAATAAGTCATTGAATGATGTGTGAGCCAGTTAATTGTTTGACTAATTGATTTTTTTTATAGATTTAAAAAACAATAATCAATAAACAAGTTTTTCTACATTTTGCTACTTTATTACATTATCGTTGCATCACCAGAAAAAAAACCAGCTGATTATTTTCACGTTTTCATTTTGTGCAGAATGTGTTTTATTTATTTCACATCAGATGAGATGAATCGTGTCTCTGTGAGTGAATCAAAGCGCCGAGGGAGGATTTAAAGTGGAGGAGCTGAAGGCTTTAATATTCCCAGAGGAGAAAGAGGAGGAGGAGGAGGAGGAGGAGGAGGAGGGGTGACACACCAAACAGCCACTTTCACACGTCTGACCTTTGACCTCTGAGCTGATAATCTGACCGGGAGCGTTCAGGATGCAGAGACACGCTCCGAAAACACACAAACACTCTGAACTCTGCGGCCGAGTCAGTTCATCAGCTCAGAGACGTTTAATCATTATAACCTCCTCATTATCATTAGAATTATTATTATTGTTTAATTTATATAAGCTTTAATATTTGTTATCCAAGTGTTTGGTTTTTATTGTTCATTCATATTTATTTATGTGTTTAATTGATCTTGTAACATGTTTTTTAAATTTTTCTGACGGTTAAGAAAACAAAAATAAATTCCTGATGATCAATAATTTTTTTTTCAGCTGATGACAGAAGTTGAAATCTTGGTCCTGTTGAGCAGCTCTGATGAGATTTTTTGTGTAATTTAAAATAATTTCCGATGAGTTTTCTTTACAGAATGACAGTATTTATATGTATTGATTAACAGATGATTTACAGTCACATGTTCAGTATTTCAGCTGTATGGTGCTGTATTAGTGTCCTGGTTTTATAAGCTGTAGGAGGTTTTTATTGTGTTTTTTTATGTATGAATGATGTAAAGTATTTAAGTATGAATGTTTAGTGATGCAGTTTGTTGGTGAAGTTGTTTAAATTCATGATGTATAAAGAAAGATATTCTACTGATGAACATATCGTCTGATGAAAACAAACATGGAGCTTCATGTGAAGCAGAATTTATCCAAAACCTTCAATTTGTTTGTGATGTAAGACGTTTTATTCTTGTTATTCACGTTTGCAAATGATGTGAAATATTGAATGTAATAAGTTACTTTATATATATATCTATATATCTATATATATATAGATATAGATATATATACATACAGTAGGTGGTTATGTACAGTTTATATTACACAGTATCACACATTTTGTATTTTACACTAATATAAATATTTATAATTTGTAGGTATAGATGATCTTTATTAATTAATTATCCATCATATTGATGTGATGGATCATCAGCAGTGATGTAAAGTAAACAAACAAACAAACAAACAGAGGGGGGAGGGGTGTGTGTGTGTTTATGATATTTACATTCTGTGTAAATATTTTCATGCGTGTTGATAAAAATGAAGATCAAAGTTTAAAATTTAAAGCCTCTCTATCATCCTGCTTTATGATTGGTTACGCTGCAGCCAATCAGAGTGCAGAGACATTACAATCTTCATTATATAACCCTCGTATGACATAATTATAAATGTATTTATTCTTATTTAATATTTTAAAAACTTCTACCAATGTTAATATAACTACTGACATCACCTCTATTTTTATATCACTGCTATTAAAACATTTACATTATGCCAATACTTACACAACAGACTACTACTATTATACTATTAATACTACTACTACTATTATACTATTACTACTACTACCACTATTATACTATTACTACTACTACTACTACTACTACTACTACTACTATTATACTATTACTACTACTACTACAATTATACTATTACTATGACTACTACTACTACTATTATACTATTACTATTACTACTACTACTATTATACTATTAATACTACTACTATTATTATACTATTACTACTACTACTACTATTATACTATTACTACTACTACTATTATACTATTACTACTACTACTACTACTATTATACTATTACTACTACTACTACTACTATTATACTATTACTATTACTACTACTACTATTATACTATTACTACTACTACTACTACTATTATACTATTACTATTACTACTACTACTATTATACTATTACTACTACTACTACTACTACTATTATACTATTACTACTACTACTACTACTAATATACTATTACTATTACTACTACTATTATACTATTACTACTACTACTACTATTATACTATTACTACTACTACTACTATTATACCATTACAACTACTACTACAATTATACTATTACTATTACTACTACTATTATACTATTATACCATTACTACTCCTATTATACTATTACTATTACTACTACTATTATACTATTATTACTACTACTACTATTATACCATTACAACTACTACTACAATTATACTATTACTATTACTACTACTATTATACTATTATTACTACTACTACTATTATACCATTACAACTACTACTACAATTATACTATTACTATTACTACTACTATTATACTATTATACCATTACTACTCCTATTATACTATTACTATTACTACTACTATTATACTATTATTACTACTACTACTACAACCACTAAAACTATTACTACTATTATTATTACTACTAATATGCTGACGGGGTTCAGCCAACCTAACAGGTTAAAATAAGGGTTAAATAAAATAAAACAACAGCAAAACAAATGAACTATATGATATTTATATTTATTAGTAAGACTTTACTTTCTTCTCCATATTAAATCTCCATATTTATCATTAATAATTAGTATATAAACAGTAATAAATGGTTTATAACACACTGTAATATAGTATTAATGTATTAGTCTGTGGACACACATGAATGACAATATAGTAAAAACAGCTGTAATAATATTAAATTTTATAATTGTTGACAAATAGTGAACATTAATACACTTAAAATGTCCTTTTATCTGCTTATAAGTACATCATAGTGTGTAATAAACTATTTATTAACAGTTTATATATTGATTATTGGAAGTAAAGTGTTACCAGTTTGGTATATTAATAATAATAAACAACAACTACAATGATAATAACAATCAGCAGGTTGGAACATTAAACTTTTAACAGTCATGAATGTTCAATAAGCTGTCAATTAATTAGCAGGATTCTCATTAACATGCTGTGTGTCGTTACTGTTTCAGAGGCTGCAGGAATAATATAACTGCACTGAGACGACGTCGACATCCAGATGTGACTGTACGGAGACTGTTTGTGTTGCTTTATGTTGTTTGTTTATTTGGATCCTACAGTAACAGCATCTACTCCTCCAGAGGCCCAGACCAGGAAGTAAGTCTGACTCAGTCTGACTCTCTTTGGTCAGCCGAACATCAGCCGTCCTGGATAACCAGTACTGGCCCATCGATGCGGTGGCACTGGTTACCATGGTGATTTATCCCCGTTAAAAGTGAGCCAGCTTCATGATACCAGAAAACCTGAGTTAAGCCCAAACAGAGCTGCTAACACACATCCATACTCCCAGTAAGACTCAACAATACGACACAAACACTAAAACAAAACAACACAGTGACTCAAATAATCTGAGGATTATTTTCAACCAATCAAAAAGCAGCCTCGTTACAAGCGAGGTCGTGTTTTGTTGTAAATATTACGGCGTGATGTGTGACAGGTGAGATTATATGTAAACCGGTTGTTAGATTTGTTCTATTTGTCGGCCTTTGAGAAGCCCGAAATCAGTTCGATCAGTTCTCATCTATTTCAAAATATTCACTCAGTCATTTGTCTCTGTGGCTGCTTCACACGTGAGGAAGACGAGGCCTGAACTCCTCACGGAGTTTAATCAAACTCTGGCAGGTGTTTGTTGAGATATCCAGACAGTTGACTGCAGTGTCTTTTTTTAAAGATAATTTATTTTTTGTCTTTATTTGACAGACAGTGTAGAGAGGCAGGAAACAGAGAGAGAGAGAGAGAGAGAGAGAGAGTATGACCAGCAACAAGGAGTCAAGCAGTGGAAGTTGTGATTATGTCGTATCTGCCTAAAGAGAGAAAATGAAGTTTTAAAATGTTGGAATTGATACTGTTGTTAGCTGTGAGACATATTCAAGTGTTTTCTTAAAGTGAAGCAAAGATTTTGAGGAGTGATTCCTCTCCTCGTTGTGTCGCGGATGATCTTTGAAGATCAGGAAACGCTGTCAGAGTTCTGCTGCAGCCGCTGAATCTTACAAATTAATGAACATGTGTTTAAAATGCAGAGCAGCAGCAGCAGCGGCGACGGCGGCGGTGCTTCAGCACGCTCCTCATCATCCCCCCCGACACTTCAGCTCCTCAGTGTGAGAGGAGGCAGACCACACACACACACACACACACACACACACACACACACACAGAAACATACTTCAGCTGGAGGCAGATGGAGAGCGGATCAGCTGATTGGTGGATCTGCTGTCGCTCATCCTCTGAGGACTGTGAATGTAAATCTGACAGTAGAAGAAGAGAGACGTCGCTGACAGACGTCTCCATTCTCAAAAAGTACATTTAAAAAAGAGATTTATCGTTTCACTCCTATAACACTGTCGGACTCACGACAGGAAGAATACAAAAGGAGGAAAAATTGATGCAGCAGAAACAAAGATATCGTCTTTTTGTTCTTCTTCCTTGTTCAAACCTGGAGTCGTATTCACAAACATTCTGAGTCTGAACATTTCCAGCAAGGATTCCTCACTTAGAGGTGATTTAGGAAAACTCTCAGAGCAACTCTGAGCGAGGAAGAGACAGAAACTTTCACCTTAGTGAGTGCTGAGTATGACTCATTCATTAAAAATGTGTGATTGGTTGATCAATAATAATAATAATAATAACAAAAAGGCATTCTTCATGATAACGGACATAGAACGGACGTGAAATCGAGGCCTAATCACAGAACTCACTGTCATTCTGTGTTTGCAGGATATTTCTCCTCTGCTTGAGAAACTCTTCATCCTCTTCAAAGTCTTCCTCCCTCCTCCTAACAGTGTTTCATCTCTTTTAAGGACTCAGATACTTTGTGAATAACTTTTATCTTTACCAGGATCTGGTCTTAACTGTGAGGGGAAATTCTTAGAAAACGTCACAATTATAAGAGTTTCGTCAGTAGGAGAAAGTCTTTATGAATACGGTCCCTGGTGCCTACATTACCCACAATGCAACTTGGCTGGTGACAGTTGGGCGGGTGAGTCACTGACGGCTGCTCACTGCTCCGACTGACTCAACTTCTCTCTAGAAATACTGAGTCAATCATGGTTTCGTTGTGTCGCCTGCTGCTCTCTGCGGCTCCGGGACTCACTCTGAGTCAGATTATTGTCACAATATCTCACTAAGTTTAATTTTACTGGATTATGACACCTGCCTTGTTAACACAGTTCAGTGTTAAAGGTTAACGGACGAACCACTGAGTGTTCTGTGTCTAAAGTTGACCTCCCGACCATGAGGACGGAAGATAAAATAACTGCAACCATCGTTATAAAACCCTGTCTCTGAGTATAAATATAATATATGTATCATATATGATCATATTTCATCTTCTCACCTGTACCTGAAGCAACATGCTGCCGCCAGCAGCCACTGTGTTGTGTTTTAACTTCGTCTGATGTTTAATTTGTCTTTGAACCGTGCAGAGAAATAAAAACATCATCTAATCCCGTCTGATATCCGTCACTTTCACTGCTGCCGCTTCGTGTGATGAAACTAATCATTTTAAAATGTAAGAGAAGAAATAATAAAAGTTAAAAATCTATATTTACAGTCTTGTCTCGGTTTGTTGTTTTTCCACCGTGTCAGCTTGTTGGTAACCGTTGGTAACCAACGCACCATGATGCAAACTAATTAACCTGCGTGTGTGTTTTCCTCTGCACGCTTACAAATCTAAATATTCCTCCACTGCTGACATCATCGAGCGCCGCCGAGGCTCCGATTTGTGACGGATTAATGACGCCGCCGCCGGTTAGCCAGGACCCTTATTATGAAACAAATGAATGGGTGCCAATGAATGTGTCATGGCCGTTACCGACCAGCACGCCAACACCTCCTCCACCTCCTCTTCCTCCTCCTCCTCCTCCTCCCAGTCAGACCTGCTGCCCACTCAGACAGGAAGTTTCTCAGAACATCAGAAGGTTTTCTACATGTTCAGACACACTGAGCTGGATTGAGCTACTTTGGGCCTCAGATCAAACATCAGATGTGAGATTACAACAATTATAATTGGAAAATGGGACGCCATCTTGTCCAGTTCTGTTTACACATACATGATGTGTTCCCAGTTGTCTTTAAGTGTCCGTCATGTGCAGCAGATCACAGAAGGATTAAATAAAGTTCCTGCAGTAATCAGGTTACAGTCATTAATAAATGTCATTAGAGATTCAACTCCATATCAATAAACAACCACCGACGACCCGGATCTGCACAAAATATGTTGTGATGGGACGTTATACTGCCTGATATTATGGAGCGCTGTGCTGTTTGATGTCTGTCTTTAACTGTAATGTCTTTTTATTGATGTTTTGTTTGTCTGACAATCATCACGGACACAAAAGGAACGTCTGAAAGGATAATAAACAAAAAAATTTACTTGAAAACTGATCGTAGCTGCCGCATCTTGCTATTAATTTATGAAGGCGATGTGAGCGCTGACAGAAGAGTTACTGGAAGGAACTTCAACACACGGTGAGTAGCGTTAGCATTAGCAGCTAACGCTACTTCCAACTGACCTCTAACTGGCACTGACTCAGAGACTGAGGTAACCAGCAACACAGTCAGCAGCGTTTAGATCCAGTGTATCACTACTACAGTTACTGTGGCTGAAGACATACTTTTCTGGAGTATTTATGATTTTAGTATTTCAAATAAGAAATCATTTATTGTTCATTTTAGTCACAAAAAGCTAAAAACATAAATTCCTAATCGCAGCTGAATAGAATCAGTTTTGTATCACAGCATCATTACAAATTTATCTAATTTCTGTATCAGATCGCCGACGATTTATCTATTTACGTATCGAGTCGTCTGAATGGAGAGATACATGCACACCCCTCAATGTTCATTTATCCTGGAGGACGCTGATTTCTCTGCCATGTATGTTTAACCTGGTTTCTGATCAGCTTTTCACAAGTACACATTGTGCATAACATCACATGTGCAGATGTGAAGCGGCTTGATGACAGCAGAGATCATTACACGGAGTAGTTTTCCAGACAGGAAGTATTTGGACTGTAAGTTTTTGTTCTTCAGGCTCTTTGCTTCAGCTCATCAATTTGAAATAAAATAACGGATCCTACATTAAAGTGCTTCTTTACTCCTCATGTTGACAGACAACTCCACCTCAAGCTGGACAAGTAAACACTGAGAGGAAAGGTCAAAGGTTAAACACACACACTCCTGACCTCCTGCGTGTCTTCAATAGCAGTCTGTGATTTACCTCCTGCTGTCTCCAAACACACCACTTCTGCAGACTGTTTGTGATTTAATCCAAACAGAAATCCACTTTCAGCTCCCTGCATGGTCTTCATCAGGAACCTGCAGAGGGAAATCCCTGCAGAAACTTAACAGACATCAAAACCACATAAAACACTTCTGAACACTGCAGCCTTGTAGACACGTTACCTCGATATATTTGGAATATAAAACACTACTTGCATATATTTGAATAAATTAAATAAAACACAGAGTCAAAGGTCAAACACTGAAACCAGGAGATTTGTTGTTTCTGTGCTTCACTGCTTCAGGAATCAAACCTCTCAGCGGAGCTCAAAGGCTCCGAGGATCGCTGCTTCAGCTCCCAGCAGGGTTTCCAGGTTCAGCAGGTCCGCGGCTCTGATCGTTCTCACGCTCGAGTGGCTCTCTGTTCAGGAGGCGATTACTCCAATTAAACCGCTGATTAAGCTAATTGGAGGCTGATTAGTAAACGAGAGGCGGCCTTCAGGAGAGCTGCTAATTAGCGAGGCGATTAGCGTCTGTGAAGAGCGGCGAATGAAGCGTCAGCACTCGTTAAGAGCCACTCTGACAGATTATTACTGCAGCGGGCTGCCAGCACACAGAGAGAGACAGAAAAACTCCTTATTTATCTTCCACTGGTCCTTTATGCAGCCCCTCAGTTCAGCCTCTGTCTGAAACAGGCCGTTTTAGCTCCTGTCTCTTTAAGGCCCCGCCTCCTGATGAGCCCACTCTGTTCTGATTGGTCAGCTTCAGGAAGCTTCCTCCGGCTCCGGAGGCTACGTAAACAAACTATAAGTAAGTAACATTTTGACGTACCGGTGCTGTAGTGGAATGTTTCCCATTTCCATTTATTAATGTCGTTACCAGCTTTGTACAAAGACATTGTGATATGTAGCAAAACAAGCTAACAAAGCTCTGTAAACCAAAATGTCTCCTAGAAATTATGCTCATATATGACTAAATTGCAATAGCACATGTTTTTTGCTAGAAAGGTAATGCTGCTGAATCATGTTTTCATCAACATACTGAGAAAAAAGTATGTGGCAAGTTGCAAAAATGATGATCCTCAATATATGAGTGAAATGTTCACAAACATACCAAGTGTGAATATATCCAAATAAAATATCTGATCTTGCAGCTTTAAACTGTTCCTGCTTGTGTTCAGACTCTGGCAGCGCTTGGTTCAGGTCAGACAAAGATCCTGGTCCCAAACCTGAACACACAAAGGACTCAGGATGTGAACCCGGGTCTCTGCTGTCAGAGTCCTGCAGCTTGTAGCCCCCCCCCCCCACTGCAGAGACACATACACATGTAGCTTCATTACTGTGAACATCATCCAGGCAGAGATAACGTTTGATAACACAATGTCATTGTTAATAATTTCTCAGAGAGGGTTGCTGTAAACAGAACACATGCTCAGTAGCGTCTGCATTACACAGAACTACTCTCCAGAGACTGAAAACATGATGCTGTTATTAGTTTCTAAACAAACTAATGTGACCAAACTCTTCATGATGAAGGAACCAGTGTGACCCAGTGCAGCGGTGTGACTCACTGATGTGTTTTTAATCAGATATATCAGCTTTGATACAAACACAACGCTGGTTAGTAGATCAATTCATTGTTGGTTTGGATCCAAACATGAAGATTTGTTGACAAGAAGAAACATACAGAATTATCTTTTATGAATAATAATTCACAAATGCCAAAAGTCTACTGAGAAAGGCTGTAAGATACGACTGAAAGCTCCAGAACTAAATGGACCCTTTGTCAGACTGAACTGTCACTGATTGTTCTTAAAGTCAAGAACGAGACTTTAGTTCATTTGCTGTTTTGCTGCAAAACATCTGGAAGAAATCCAACTGAAATCAGGAGACGTTAACGCCTCAAACTCTATTAAGAAGTTGTAATATTTGTAATATTTGTAATATTTGTAATTGATCAGATGTGAATGCGTCTGGTATCTGCCGTCTTGACTCTAACTGCTCCCTGCTCAGCGTCGCTATCTGATGTTTCTTTTCTAAATGCAGCCAATCGAGTGAACATCCACGAATATCAGCAGCCTTGCATCACCCGGGATAACACTCCATAACATTTTGGCCTAATTATTCCATTTGCCCGGACCTGGATGCCATTTAGATGCAAGGTAATTCAGCGTGGTATAACTCAATTAAATTTCTCCGGACTGGGATTTATGGAACATCAATAGCTCCTCAGTGGGACCAATGGGAACGCTCCTTATTTATCCCCAAGTCCTCCTGATATTGCATTTCTGCAGCTCAATTAAATACACGAGCGATGAGAATGTTTCACAAGTCTGTAATGAGAAAAGGCCTCCTCCTCCTCCTCCTCCTCCTCCTCCTCCTCCTCCTGCTGCAGACTGTGGATTTCAGAGCGTGCTGGTGAATTAGCGGGAGCTCAGCACTCATTACCTCCGAAATTAACTTCTGAAAATGGCAGAGGAGGTCCGCTCTGATTGGACCGCCGAGCATCTGACGCCTCTCAGCATCGAACTCCCGACACCTGACAACACATATTTTTATTTACAGAAAATTCATCTGCAACCATTTGAATTAATTAATCATTTAAGTGTTTTTTAAAGTAAAAATGCCAAAAACTGTCTGGCATGTGAATCCTTAAATATTGTTCAACATTAGTCTGTTTACTGCCAAAGTGTTTGTTACTATAAAGAAACAGCAGCTAACCTGCAGCATAGAAGAGTGATATAAATGTGCACAGCGAGCAAAAACACCTCAACATTCAGTCATTATTGTTTAGAAAGCAAAGTCGCTGCGTATGTTATGTCACAGTAGATCAGGGGTGTCGAACTCAAATATACAGTGGGCCAAAATTTAAAACCTTTTCCCTTTTCCATCAGCTGGTCATATAGTAATATAACGCTTGCTTTTCCTCTCGGCACACGAGGTCACAAACTTTCATCATGCACTTTTTCACAAACTCTTGTAATGGGAAATTGCTGATCACTCAATAAACACACAAAGAGAGCATTGTCAGGTTATGAAATAGTGTAATCAAATAATACAATCAGAAGTATAATGCATCATAGTTCTGGAGACAAAGATACCACCTAGCTATCTTCTCTTTGTCTGAAAGGTTGGCACTTAACCAGTCCCTTAAATACTACTCGTACAGAATTTCAGACATCTGTTTACTAACCTTACAGGTCAGCAACCCTCAGATAGAAACATAAGTCAAAAGTTCAGCTAACCTAGGAACAGTCTTTCTACACGACCATATATGACAGTACATAAGCATGCACCAAGTAACATCACTACTATATTAAATTAAGGACAAACCACACTATTCTCTAAAGCTTATCAGTTTTACACATAAACATCTACATAACTACAGTTTATCTCATCACTGGCTCAGGTAAAGGTATAACAGAATAAACTTAACTGTTAAACACACAACTGCCTCATCTTACACAGCAAAGAACTAAGTTTAGAATAGACATGGCACAGAAGAATTTAGAACATGTGTGAAACACAAACTAACACTAAACTGAACTTAAACACTGTCTGAAACATGTATGATACATACAATATATCATACATGTATGATACATGTATGATATATTGAAGAAATACATCAAATGATAACCTGTTATTCAGTTTTCTTTTACACTCTCCCTCATTGAAGGGCCGGGCTGATTTTGCTGATATCTGCTGCCACAATAAAACTAGACTTTACAGCTACCAAACTTCTTTTCTTCTCTTCTACTTTCTGGCTCCTTTGAGTCATGTCCAGGTCTTTGTACTTGTTGTGGCGTTTCGTTTCATAGTGTCGTCTAATGTTGGTTATAGCCACGTTGGCTCCACATACAGACAAACAGGTCTGTCTTTTACATATGTAAACAGACAGTTTTTGGGAGGGCTAGCATGGTGCCAGTGGTAGCATGAGGTCGCTATGACTACTGTCAACAGAGGAGAGGGTGTTTATGGGTCCTGTCCTGATTGACACGCCAAAACACCAGCAGAGCATTCTGGGATTTGTAGTATTAGCGGTACGTGCGCTGTATAATACCGGCGGGCCAGCTCTAATAGTCATTTGGTATCGCCTCGCGGGCAAAATATAATTACACTGCGGTCAAAATTTGGGCCGCGGGCCAGAGTTTGACACCTGTGCAGTAGACGATGATGCTGCCGCTGATTCCAGAACGCCAGCACGCTCTATAAAATCACAGACGGGGGCGACATTACGCTGACTTAGTTTGGTTCAGTTCGTAATGAGAGATCTTTACAGCAGTATCTCTGTTTAAATCAGACTACTGAAAACACATTTGAAGAGGATCTTTTAACAGCCAGTAGGAACAGGAGGAATAATTACAGGATGTCCAGAGGAGCCGCTAGCTGAGCTGCTGCTAACGTTTGCTCTGCTCGTTTCTCTGATCAACGTAAGATCCAGACGTCTGATGACTAAAATCCTTCAACCAGTTAAAATATTAGTAAAAGCAACCAAGATCTAAAAAAATTTTCAGAAAAATGTGGCTTAAAACTTGATAAAAAGTCAATTTATGACACCTTCTGGTGGACGACCACAACGCTGAAGCACAAGATGAGATCTTGTGTGTGTTTACTCTCTGCTATGACGCCACTGACAGGTGACCAAATTAAACAGATCGTTACCTTGATGAACGTTACAGATTTCTCTGGTTTGAAAACTGTTGCAAACATTTGGGATAATATAAAGTCAAAATATATAACACAGGTCTAGTTGCTTTTAGACATTTAATGCAGAATAATTACATATTATAGCTTTAATATATCAAATTTATCGTCAAATATGAAGCAAACTGTCAAGTTGGAATCATAAAATACTAAAGATAATAAAATATTTGGCATTTTTGCTTAAAAAAAATGATGAATCAATTATCAAAATAGCTGATTAATTTTCTTTTAATCAATTAAGTGATTAATCAGTGAAGCTCTAATTTTAATTCTCATATTTAAACTCCAAATTCATTGAGATGATCTTCTTATTATAAGTGAAACAGTGTTTCTCACCTTGTGAACAGTCAGACTGTTCGTGACTCGTACGATGACTCTGAACTGTTGTTCGTACCGTAAGACTGAGAACATTTGTGAAGACCACAAACTTTCTTAAATCCTGTGGCACTTAAAGGTGCTTTATTCAACATTTTAGACATTTACTAAATGATGAAATGAACATCTGATACAGCAACCAGACTGAATCCTGAACAGTACTGCTTAAACCAAAAAGATAAACATCATCTAGTGAGCAGAAAAGTTAGTTATAGTTGCTTCAAAAACAAATCTGTTCATAAAGGTTCTTCATGCATGATGTGTCAGTGTGTAATGTGGTGGTTGTGTCTCGTATTGATGAACCTACAGAGAATTATCAGAGACTCTGCAGCTCCTCTCAGCTTTACGGAGCTTTATAGTGAGTTTCAGCTCATTGTTTATCTGTCCGGCTGCAACTTTACTGTCCTGGTTCACTCTCAGCGTCTCATAGCGTCGTTTTCAGAGAAAAATCTGTAAAAAGCCGCTGAACACTACCTGCTCAGCACCAAACAGACACAGTTAGCTGTAAAAATGCCAAATATTTGCCAGTTCCAGCTCCTCAGATGTGATGATATAATGCTTTTCTTTGTTGGTCTGTTAGTCGGACAGAACAAGACATTTAAAGACGTCATCTCAGGCTGTGGGAAACATTTTTCACTAATTTTTGACATTTTACAGACAAAACAATTGAAAAATGAATCAGCAGATTACTTGATAATGAAAAGGCTGATTCTCCAGTTTTTGGACACATTGTCGTTTTTGTCGTCAGTTTACAAAAGTAGAATCAGCCATGACTTTATCTCTCTGAAGCTACATTCAGACAAACACACTCTCCATCAGTAACAGCAGTTGAAGTGGCGTTCTGCAGGTTTTTTTAATTGTTTATCCGTCCGGCTGCAACTTTTACTGTTCTGCTTCACTCTCAGCGTCTCGTAGCTGCTACCTGCTCAGCCAGACCTGCCAACACTCCCGTTTCTCCCGGGTTTCTCTCGTATTTTCATCCTCTCTCTCCTGCTGCGCTCCTGTTATGTTGTTTCTCCCGTTAATTGCATCGCCCTCAACCTTTATTATGAATATCAGTCATACACACGGATCCGTAAGTTTTGTATGACTGTCTGATGTTTCCCAAGTTGCCAAATCTATGAAACACAATCCACACATGACATACAGTCTCAACTCATCTGTCACTACAACCTGACAACTGCTGCAGGTACCGCTGGTAGAGAGCAAGTCCACAAGAATTTCCAAACTTTTAAGATACGCGGCAAACTAAGATGAACAGCCAGGCTACAGACAGACAGCTCTCCTGTTATTTGCTTAACCAGTGTCCTGTGGTTGTGTAAAACATACTGGTGGCAGGTGGGAAACAAAGCTAGAAGAGAGTGAAATCTGTTTAATTATTCATGTCAAGCTCAACTTTGATGAACTTTGACACAGCGTTGACTGAAAACCAGCCGTCCTGACGGCGCTGACCTCCAGGTTCCAGGCGTGTTGAAACAGGAAGTTCTGAGAGTAAACTGCAGAGTGACAAACTCAGCCGGAGGTCACGACCTCCTGAGAGACGCTTCATTAATCCACCGCTGTTGAACGGGGGGGTCAGAGGTCACACTAACCCATAACTTCATCCACACGCAGCTGTCTGACAGGCTTTTAGTTGGTTATTACTCTGCTGTCTCTGCAAACTCTTCTGCTTTCAAATCAAATGCAGCAGAAGATCACGTTTATCCTCTGAAGGTTTCAGCTGAGAAAGTCAACGACGTACCATGTTAAAAGTATATAATTATATAATTAATATTATACAAGCCAGAAACCGTTAGTGCCTCCTGTGGTCAATGAGAGGAAACATCCACTGCAGCTGCGGTTGGTATTTTCCCAGTTTTCTTATTTATTCCATTTTTTCTTACATATGGTTTTTTTGTTTTTCATCACACATTTTATTATAATTTCGGCATTTAAATTTAAGCATTTCTATTTTCCATTACATGAGTCTAAATTTAACTTTCTGCCATTTCACAGTATTCATTAGCCGTTAACATGTTCTCTAATGTGATGATTATACTGAATAGTACTGGTATACTGGTTGATGTTACGTAAGGTTCAGGTGATATTAGCCTGTTGGAGAAGCTAACGTTTACGTTAGCGCTATAAAAACACGTGAAACAGATGAATTGTTAATATATCTTATAGTTGTTAGTGAATTATGTGTCTAAACTCATACTGTCTTCAAAACACACATCATATAAATGAAAAAACAGTATTTTTAACTAATAAAAACGTGACGGTTTGTTTCCACACTTTGCTAACGTTACAATGCTAAAGTTAGCTACAAACGTCGTTATAAAAAACTGACGGTAAACGTTTGATTTGATAGTTGAACATTTTTATTATTTCCAGCAGATTTCTTTACACAGACGATGCTGTTAGCTTCTCATTCTGAACAAAAATGAGTTAAATTAACCGTAAAGTGTGTCGTGTAAATTCTCCTTGTATGTTTGAGATCAAATCTATTTTAGGGCTGCTGATAAATGATTATTTCCATTATCGACTAATCTGTTGAATATTTTCACGATTAATCAATAAGTTGTTTGGTCCATAAAAAGTAAAATGTGGATCAATGTTTCCAAAGACGACGTCCTCAAATGTCTTGTTTTGTCCACAACACAAAGATGTTCAGTTTACTGTCACAGAGAGTAAACAAACCAGAAAATATTCACATTTTTAATTTCTTTAAAAATGATTCAGTATTAATGAATCGATTATCAAATTAGTTGACAATTAATTTCAATAGTTGCCAAGTAAATGACTGATCGTTGCAGTTCTCATCTATTTTACTTCATGCAGCCTGAGATGAAGATACAACTGTGGGATTAAATTTGTGTCATAAGAACCAAACAAAAAAAATAAATAAATAAACTGAAAACACAAAATGTGACCTCAAAGGCAAAACTTACAATAAAACTTATATTTAATTATAATATTCACTGATCAGTACAGATGAAAGCTTTGTGTCAGAACTGAAACTGAAAAATTAAACAGCAGTGAAAACGAGAGAAATAAAGATCAGTGACAGAGAAATGGAGAAAACTTTTAGTAATGTACATCATCAATACATGATTCACCAGATCTAATATGTTCATTTCCCACATGTGATGCGTCTCCTGACTCATCTGTTCAGTTCCTCCTGTTGTAGGAATCTTTAAATAACGAGTTAATCAGTTAATTAATCAAACAGAAAAAGACGCTTCAGAAAGATTTCACAACATTATCTGACTTTTTTTTATATCTTAAACAGACTAAATGACAGAATCAGATGATTTCTGATGTAAAACCTCCTTTAACACAATCCGCGGTCCGTCGCTGACATCACATCGCCACAGACGACGACCAATTACAGCCCTGTTTTTGTTTTAGGGGTCATTATAATTAATGACAGTCTGGAGCGCCGTTATGAGCCTCTCAAGTCCTTAACAGATAAAAGCCGTTTGGCATCTGAGCTCCGCCGGCGTCAAGGCGGCTGCTTACAGCCGAGCCGCCGCCGCCACCGCCCGCCGCCACCTCTGCTGCATGATACTATGAATATTTAATTAATAATTAGTCATGTAATTCCTCCTCAGGAGTTATTATCCCTCAAACTGGTTTGTGAATTTAATTATTAGCAGCCTTTTTGTTTCCACGTCCCCCTCATTACTGTCAGGATTGATGTAACATAAACTTAATTAAAAATTAAAGTGGGATTCTTTAATTACGAGGCCGCCCTCGCCGAAACCAGAATTAGCCAACTCAGTGATGTGCAAATGAGAGCATTATTTAAGAAACATGCTGGAAGTAGTTATGCTAATTCGACGGGGTTCACAGTGGCAGACCTTTCCACTCGCGGTTGCATATTCATTAAATGCACTATGCAAATTTAATGTAGCAGCCTTAGTAATGCCTTGTTAATTTATTCAGATTTATTGAGTAAGACTTGTAAAAAGTAGCAATTTAATTAGCACATCTCCTCGGTTGGCGAGCGGTGATCGCTGAGCTTTTTTTAAAAAAAAAAACGAGACATCACAGAGCATCAATGTTTTACAATTCACAGCTTTAAAGAGGATATTTGCTGCACTTATGGGGACGCTTCAGAGAGAAATCACTTAAACTGCTCGCCGTTTCCCCAGAAGGAGGCTGGAGGAGGAAACGAAGGCCGAGTCGCAGCTTTAATGGCTGAAATGATGCCGTTACCTCAGCACTCGGGTCGACCCCGGAGGGTATTTACTGACGGGCGGATCCCAGGATGCCCCCCCCGCCCCCCTAAAAAACGCCACCGGAGGAAAACATCAGACACGCAACACGACGACTTCTTCTCTGAACACGTCTCAGAAGAGAGCAGAGGTCAGGAGGTCGAGAAGAAGAAGAAGAGTTCAGGTGTGAAAACCTTCTATCTCCAGATAGAGAGATTCTCATTAAAAACACCCGAAGAAGAAAAAAAAATAACAACAAGGAAAGAATGAAGACGTACGGAGACAAGAGGGGAAGAGGAAGTAAAGAAAGGGAAGAATGAGGGAAAGAAGAAGAGCACAAGGAAAGGATTGAGGACAGAAGAAGGAAGAAAAGGAGAAACAGAGACATAAACCAGGAATAGAAGAAGGAAACATCAGCCTGATCATTAAAACAGTTGCTGGTCTTCCTGCTGTTCACGCTGACTGTGAGGAGTTTTAATCCACAGCCCTCGATATGCAAAAAAATCATTTTAAAGTTTATCTGAAGATAATATGAGATACGTCCAGCATGTCGGTGCTGTCTGAAGTTATCCTTTAAAAACAAAGACGGCAGAGACACTTTTGACGTCTTACAAAAAGCAGTGTGTAGTCGGGGTCACATTTCACATGTCTATGAGTTGTTAACAGCTCCACCAAATAGTGATTTTTCCCTCTAAACTTCTCACATGCTTTCATTTCAATAAATGTTCAAATGATCCAATATTTCAGCAAAAATCAAAGATTAGAGAAAAAGTCCAAAAACTGAAAACAGATTTGTGTATCAGAACTTTGTTTTTTCTTCTTTCCTCTCCCATTAATCATCTCACCACCCCTCAGATTTATCTGCTGACCCTTTGGAGGGGCCCGACCCCTAGGTTGGGAACCACTGGACTAAACTAGCTAACTGTATATAAAGTAGTTGAAAGCCATTCTAGAAAAACATTTACTCTTCTGTTTTCTTTTCTATTAGTCGTCTCTTCTGGAGTCATTTATCAGACGACAGCTGATTAATTAGACTCAGAGAGTCTGAACACAGTCAGCTGCTGGTTTAGTGTCTGATCATCACAGTCGTTCCTGGTGGAAAACTGCAGGTTGTACTGGGAGCTCTGGGATGTGGTGACTACCTGTGTGTTGTCAGGACAGTCGCACAAACAGTTCAAATACACATTTAAACAGCTGAAATCTTACAATACAAACATTTATTATAACTTGGATGTTATAATAAATGTTTGAGCTTTGACTGCTGCTCTTTTAATGACGTCATCTCGTTTCCACTTCTTCTTCTTCTGCAGCAGTTTAACGGCAGCGACTGTTTATCTGCTGATGTCCACACAACAGGAGATCCAGCAAACATTTTCTGCATTTTCTTTTGATGATTTTCTGGAAATTAGCTTAAAATTTGAGCTACATTTGGATGGAAACTTGGCTAATAAGCTTTTGTTCAAATTAGAGGAATAAACAAGAACAATGTTCAACACCGTCTGATTCTAGAAGTCATGACATCACTTCCTGTCTTTATCTCAACACGATCTCTCATCCAGCGTTTCTTTCATCGTTCTATGTGGAGAAAAAAATGCAGCATGTTTCTGGAGTTTACTTTCTATATTCTCAAACTTTACTTTGTGAGCACAGAACAAACTACAAGTCATATCGATAAAACTCCGCCGTACTCTCTCCTGCATGTGCAGCTGTAATCTGAACTGTGTAAAGACGTCTGTCTCTGACATGTCTGAACTCACCGCCATCCTCCGTCCACCCTCTGTCCCGCCCTGACGTTTAGCTTGCGGGAAAACCACGTAGACATGCCGACATAGTGTTGAGAAAGGAGGCTGGATTTTTCACTTATTAGCAGAGTTACAAATATTAATGAGATTTTAAATGAGACTTTCTTATTTCTGGAGCAGAATCCAGAAGTTCTGGTTTGACTTCAGCTCTCTGCAGCTGCAGCTCGGCTTCACTTCATCTCTGCTCAGTAAGTCTGACTGCAACTTTATAAAATATGTTAACATTATAAACGTCATCGGGTGCATATTTCTACTCACTGGGACTCCGCGGCCTCGCGCCCTCACAAAAATCCATCTATGTCTTCACTATAAGTACCTGAATGTATCGTTTTTAATCACTTTAGTGAGCAGAAATATGTGCTGCAGATATATTTTAATGCACTACAGTCTGCGATGGTTGTAGCTCTTATATTGAAGGAAACTATATGTAGCTTTTAAAAGAAGCTCATTCAGGTTCCTGTGTTTCTACATGTTTGTGTTTTGGATAAAAATCCTTCCTGCTGCTCTGTCTCGTCTGTCTGTTTCCTCGTCACGCCGCGGAGGATCGACGGCCTCTCACAGCTGATAAAGTGTTTCTGGTTTTGTGTCGGTGCTGATCCAACAGTTCAGTTTACTCACCTTTGTTACATTTACCTGTGCAGCTGTGGCTGATCTCTGAGTATTTACTCTGAAAAACAGAAGCTTTGCAGCTCTGCAGGATCGTATATCAACATGTCAGAGACTTTTGCTCATATTTTCTTTCTGTGTTTCTGCTGCTGTTGTGAAGCACTCGTCCTCGGCGGCATTAGGAGGAAACAGATTGGTGAATCAGTGAATTAAACCCACACATAACCTGCAGGAAATCCCCGCCGGGCGCCGCTCTTACAGGGAGTTACTGAGTTGTCTGAAAGAAAAATGGAATAACAGGCTTCTTTAAGGTCAAGATTTGCTGTGCTGGGGATCGGCTCAGACATAAATGCTCGGTAATACCGGAGCCGCTGATTGCTTTGCTCTCCAGACGATGTCAATTTTTGTCCGAGGAGCGGCGGGTGCGGTTGGTATTAGGGGCGGCGGCGTGTCGAGGGCCCTTATCGGCGGCGGCGTGTTCGCTCTATTATCAGCCGAGCCCAGAGGAAGCCGGCTGGCAGCTCAGAGACTGATAGCACATTACATTCTTAATGTTTCTCATACACAAGATGCTCCTTGTTCAATTCTCCTGTGATCTCTCCACAACCTTTTTTGGTTTCTTGCTGTTGTTGTTTTGGTCTTTCTGTCACATTCCTCCGTCCCGTCCCCCCCCACCCCCCCACCCCCCCCACCGGTGCTTCAGCTCGGACTCGCCGCGCCGCGCCGCATTCATCAAACCAGAGCGGCGTGTCGAGGGAACGGTGGCCGGCGAGGAAGTCATTAGAGAGGATGAATCTGTTGTATTTACTCCTCTGTTATGCAATAATAAAGACAGAATACAGTGCAGGACAAAAGGAAATAATGGTCTTTACACAGCACAAGCGTTCGGCTTTGAGTCAGAGCGGCTTGTAAAGAGATGCTATTAGACTCTCATCCGTTGCCATCGGTTACCGTGGCGAACAGACACCGTGAGGGCTCCAGTGTTTTATCCTTTTATTTTTTTTGTACTTTACATTCACATAAACACACTTTAACCGACATTTATTCAGCTGTACATGAATTTAAATTGAAGAAACGTTCAGAGGAGAGACAGGAAGCTTAAAGCTGATACGAAGAAACTAGAGACAGAATCACATGAAATAAAAACACTGAGGATTGGAAACGTTCTGATGGTTCAGTGGTTTAACAGCTACATTTAAGAACAAACTGCAGGTGATTCAAAATAATATTATTTGGTAAATGCTTGAACCTGTTGGTAGTGATGAATACAGAAGGGTTGGACTGCTGTCAGTACAGCTCACATTAACACAAGCTGCGTCATAAATATGATATGATGCAGCTTATAATGAAACCTGCAGTGACGTCGGGCCTCATGTGAGGACATTTTTGTATTTTTATCCTAAAATTCTCTGACTTTTCTCTGTGAGGTTTCAACAAACTTTCTTAACTCCCTGAACTCGTCGTAAATGGCTCGTTTCAGCCTGATGAAGGTCACCTGTTGATGATGAGCTGAACTTTCATGGGATGTGATCATTAGTACAATCGACGCCTCTAAAACCGCCATATGAGGCTTCATGTTTCGTTCCCTTTCACAAAAAGTTCCCAAAGAGTAAAAACACCTCACAGCTTCAGATCAGTGCTGCACCGTGACAGAAATAAAGAGGGAATGAAAAGTCTGACGTAGCAGTGGGTGCTGAAATACAATCTTATAAATAAATACACAAGTCTGTAGTTTATTGATACTAAAAATAGTTAAAAGTTGAAGCTCATGGAGCTCAGGAGTGAAATCTGTCTTAAATCTTCATGTTTGGATCCAAACCAACAATGAACTGATCTACTAACAAGTATTGTGTTTGTATCAAAGCTGATATATCTGATTAAAACCACGTCAGTGAGTCACACCGCTGCACTGGGTCACATGTTCCTTCATCATGAAGAGTTTGGTCACATTAGTTTGTTTAGAAACGGCTCCAAAGACTAATAACAGCATCATGTTTTCAGTCTCTGGAGAGTAGTTCTGTGTAAGGCAGAGGCCACTGAGCATGTGCGAGAACAAAGTTCTGTTTACAGCTTCGCTAGCTTGTTGTGCTACAGATCACAACCTCTGGACTTTGTACTACACTGTAAATTCATGCAAAACGAACGACAATCCCATCAGCCTCAGTTGTGCTTTGTGTTTAGTGCTAATTAGCAAATGTTAGCAAAAGCCAAACATGGTAAACATTATACCTGCTAAACATAAACATGCTAGCATTATCATTGTGAGCATGCAGATGTTAGCATTTAGCTCCAGTACAGCCTCACAGAGCTGCTAGTATGACTTCAGACTCTCAGGTTTGTTGTCAAATGACTCGAGGTAAAAGTATAAATAACATAAATTTGAAGCGTTTAACTGACTGTATCATTTAGTTATGTATTTATAAGTTAAGACACATGAAGCGCGTGTAAGACGCTAACTCGCTAAATCATCTTTCACCTGAGAAACATAAACAAACTGTGGTTAATACATGTTAATACATGCTTTTATTTCATCATGTTTGGACTACTGTAACTCTCTTTTAACCTGCCTTAATAAATCTTCCGTACACTGCTTACAAACTGTCCAAAACGCCGCTGCGAGGCTTTTAACACGATCCAGCACAGTCACATATAGCTCCTTGTTTAACCTCACTGCACTGGTTTCCAGTACATTTTAGAATTCATTCTAAATTTTGGTGCTCACTTATAGAGCCCTACGTGGCTCCACATTAGTGATCTTCTGCACCCCTGCACCACTAGTCGAGCTCTTAGATCCTCCACCCAGGGTTTTCTAAGTGGACCTCGTACACATTTTAGGACCTGGGGGGATCATGCTTTCCAGTCGGCAGCCCCTAAGCTTTGAAATAGTCTTCCAACAAGCTTAAGGTCCTTGGATACTGTAGATTCTTTAAAAAAGCAGCTAAAACCCCATTTGTTCAGACAGGCATTTGGGTAGTATGTGCTATTTTATATCTTAATTTGTCTATTTTATCTGATATCTTTGTTTTTATTTATTCTGATTGCATTTGATTTTATTTCTTTGACTGTGAAGCACTTTGTGACCGGTGTTTGTGAAAGGTGCTCTATAAATAAACTTTGCTTGCTATAACTTATCGGTGAGTTTTGTCACTCGGCACATTTCAACTGTTCTGTTTGTGTTTGAATGAACAGTAGATCCAGCTCAGTCTCTGTCTACTTGTATACTTTCTGTTAACTCTTATTGGTTCTTTTTTTTTTTTTAAAGTCAAAGAACATGAGGTTTTATTTTCTTCCTCTCTGCATATATTTACAGCCGAACTTCATTTCCATCGTTGGTGATTAAACAAATAAAAGCTGCCTGATGATAAATAAGAATTCAATAATGAAAAGATTAGAGTGTGATTTTGTTTTGATATTAACTTTGACTTAAAAGCAGCACAGCTCTGTCTGCTGCCTGTATGCGAGTGGTGGTAATTAAATCAAAATCCTCTTCAAACACATCACCAAACCTCTCTGCTGTCACAGATTTGGGAATCTCGGGGTTCGTCCGGCAAAAACTACGGGACTCCGTGTTTGAAAGTGTTTTTCCAGGGCTTAACCGGCACACAGTTTCAATTAATTCAGAGGGAACTTCAATGGAAACTGCAGCAGGAAAACAATCTGAGCCTCTAATCCATCCATCAGGGAGGTTTTTTTGTTTTTTTTAACGGACCCTGAATGCAGCACGGCTCCCCGGACTAACAGCTTATCAGCCTCGTCTGCTTCACTCTGATTAAAACTTTACAAAATTTCTCTTCAAGCTTTTGGTCTTTTAGTGTCTCAGTGGAGCTCGATGTCTGATCGCGTCGACCGGGACCAGAGTTTGATGGTTGACGTCTTATTTTTTTTATTTCCACAAACCATCAAGAATAAAATAAATACAAAAAAAGAGACATGTTGCTGCTGCAGGTATCTCTAATGCTGAATCTCTCCCACAGTGAAAATACCACAGTTCACCCTGAGACAACAGCAGGGCTCGAATGTGGGGCAAATTTAAACATTCAAACTCTAATGACTTGTTTAAATTCTAAACTTACTGTGTAAATTGACTAGACTATACTGAATCTACTGATAAGATGCTCTCTGTAGGGATGCATGATATTATCGGCACATCATCGGTATCAGCTGATATAAGCTCTTAAATGAAATATCGACATCAGCCGAAATAAACATTTTCTGCCAATTATGAGGCCGATTTGTTGCCTTTTGGCAACCTTCTGCTCCGGAGTGTGGACCAGAGATTAAATCCTACACATTAATCCTGTCTGTCTAATAAACTCAATGAAAACTCTACTGCTGCTCCCACTTGGCAGGTTCATTAAAGTTTTAACGCTGAACTCCTGAACTCCAGTCTTCCTCAGTTCTTCCTTCATATATTGTCTTTCTTGATCATACTTAGTACAATCTATGATTGCATGTATAATAGTCTCCTCAGCCAGCTGGAAAAAAATATGTGCATATATCGGTATCGGCATCGGCCACAATGAGTTGGAAATATCTGCATATTGGATATCGGCAAAAAATCCAATATCGTGCCTCCCTACTCTCTGACCTCTGACGGATGGACATCGCTGCCGTCTACGCTGATGACAGTCACAGCGAATTATGTCTGAGCCACGTCACGGTATACAGGCTGAGTTTTAATTAATTTGAACAAAGTAATTGTTAGTTTGAATTCAGCTGTAAACCACAGATCAGAGTCTGGTACCAGTTGCAGTCTTGGATATTTTGGTGCAAACTCTGCTGGGAACCAACTGAAATCTGATGCATTTGGCAGAGAATGAGATACTTAAAAAATAATAAAAAAAAATAATAAAATTAATAATAAAAATCAAACCAAACCAAAACCAGTATCTACATGGAGAGACAGCACTAGAAGTAAATGTTTCTTTTTAGTCATTTGAGGGAACTGGTCCTTTAAACTGGCTGGAAGGAGAAGCTGTGGTGCAAAATAAGATACTGAAATTTCTGTTTGTGTTTTTAATTGTTTAATGCAATTTTGACAAATCAGGTCAAAGAAACCAAAGAAGTTAAAGCTGAACTTGTTCTGTTAATACAGACAGAAACATTTCTGCTGTCAGTGAAATTTCCTGCAGTTTATCTCTATGATTCTTTGTATTTGTCTTGGATTGAAACTGTTTGATTTAACGTTATATTTGTGCTGTAATATGACGACGGTGTTCGGACGCCGCTCATCAATCCACCTCTGTTTGATCTGCGAGCGCACAGCAGCTCCTCCACTTACAGGACAGTGAAGTTGTGCAGAAATAAAGAGTCAAAACGACACTTTTATCATCATTATTCATTAGAGATGTGCGAGCAGATTCTTCCTCTTATAAATCTACAGAAGCTCGGGAGTGTTTGATGTATTTTTTTGCAGGTGTAAAGCAAAATAAGTGCGAGTCCATGCAGAATCAAGATGAATGTTGAGCGCAGACAGACGGCGGCTGATGAAGGCGCGGCGGGAGGCCACTCCATCTTAACATGGCCGTCCTGTGTCTTATGATATCTTATCATTAGTTTCTCTGACAGTGATGGAGCAGCCGGCGTCGCCCCCCCTCAGCGCCGCGAGCCGTGTATAAAAGTAACCTTCTTTCCATAATAATGGCCATTCGTCACTTTTTTAACTGTCAGAGGACGACAAAGTGGGATTTAACAAGCTGTGTGCAGAGCCGGGAGAGAGGAGGCCATTCAAATGGTCCCGAGCAGTTAGCGACACGATCTGCCAGCATTACTGCTCTGATGTGTTCAGGGAGCGTGGGACCAAAGGGCCCTGTGGTGGTTAAATCGGACTGGGAGGAAGTTCTTCATTATTCTGGTGCGACGGGATGACAGATCCCTGAAGACGAGTCTGTGACGCCGCTGCATCACACCAAACCAGGGCCCCGTTCTTCAAATATGTCTGAACTAACTCAGGCTAACGTGCTGTTATCAGGCTAAAATAATCCTGTTAACTCACATCCAGATAATTTGGTTGTTGGAAGGCAGTTTGAGGATTGATTTGAGGGATGTTCCTAAAGCAGTTTTATCTGTGTAAACATGTTTCAGCAAATAAGTTCTGCAATATATCAAATAAGAACGTGGTCATGTGACAAATCCCATTCAAATGTCAAATGAATCACCATAAGTTCTGGATCCATTGGTCGTTTAACAGTCAGAATCTTTTACTTTATGTCTTTTTGCTCAGAGTATCTCAAACTAAATTTGAACTGGTTCTTTTTTTAGTGTGCAAACATTTTAGTTGTATATTTGATCACATGGGAGTGAAGGTAACTCTTCATTATAAAATGTTATTGTGATAATTACAACAAAACAGATCATAATGATTGATCAATAACCTGCATGTTCTCATCTAAAATCATAATTACATCAATGTTCTTTCATTATAAATCTGAGAATCTGAAAGTGAGTCCATGTTTGTTTTTTACCCTAAAACGTCTTGATCCTGATCAGCTGACTGTCAATAAGCTGCACTACAGCAGGTTTGGGCTTCAAGACTTGTTGCCATGACAACAGATCCAGATCAATTTTAAGCAGCTTCGAACAACCAAAACATCCAGACTCGTCTAATCGTCAATATTCTGATCTGGATAACTCGGTTAACACTGCTGTTAGCAGTAATTATCTGCTTTGGCTTCTATGTTTATGATCAAACTGCCAATCAGTAATCAGTATCTACAACTATAACTGAATAACTTATTAACACTGTATTAACAACAATAATGAAGAAGAAAATGTTAGCGAAAAGGTTTTAAACTCAGGGCTAACGTTAGCTGGTTAGCTAGCAGCACTGTTGCTTATTTAACGTTAAAGGGGACATATTCTGCTGTATGTTGTTTTCTGTTATTTATTTCCTGTTCTGATGTCAGATGTTAAACATGGTCAAAGATCCAAAACTTGATGTATGTAAAAACGCTCCCTGCAAGTCAAAGGCCAGGGCTTCAGCCTGCACTGAACGATAACTTTACATAACGTAACTTTTATAACTTAAGCAACTGCTGGATAGGATGTCAAGTTGTTTTACTGTGTGTTCAGACAGAACGCAAAGCAAATCTTAGAGGTGGCGCGATTGCATATAAAGTCAATGGTTAAGACGTAACTAGATGCAAACACGTGTCCACATGAGTTGAAAATGTTTCAACTTGAGTGAAAAGTTGGCGCTTCATGGATCTGCTTGATGAACGTACAGAGATGAAGGGAAAGGGAGACTGAAAGAACTGGAGTTCAATCAGAAGCTGAACTGAACCAGCCTGACATCACCAGACCAATCAGTCTGGAACCTCTCAGTTCATTTTCAGTTTCTAAGGGACGTTAATGAGCGCAGACCAAGATGCCAACTGGAGAGACCTTCAACCAGTCAGAGCAACGAAACATGTGACGTAGTGCTGAGTGATGATGTTGCATAAAAATTAGAAAATACAAACCATACAGAACCGTACAGGTCGTCTGGACATCTGTCTGAACAGGAGGCAGGGGGGCCGACCATAGACTGTATGAAAATATGGACGTAGTTACCGTGACGTCACTCGTTGGTTTCTGAAGAGCGGTTTTGAAGCTCAAAGCGAGCCGCTCCGGCCGTCGCCATCTTGGCAGCGCGTGACGCTGCCTAACTCCCAGCCAATCAGAAATGGGCAAAGAGGCGGGCCGAATGGCTGAAACAAGCCACCTAGCGGCTGGCGGACCTGTCACTCAAAGCAGCCATGTCCTTCATTATGCAGAACTTTACGGTTTAATAAAACTTAAACGGGTGAGTTATAAAAAAATTCACCCCCCGTACAGTTGTCATGAAAGAGGAAATTAGCTACAGAGACCAAAACCGTTGTTTGTACCAGGCTGTAAACATGTTTATTTCTGCTGTAAAGTTGGGCATTTTAACATGGGGGTCTATGGGGATTGACTCACTTTTAGAGCCTCAAGTGGTCGTTCAAGGAACTGCAGTTTTTGGCTTCATTTTACAGCCGCAGAGGTTACCGCTTGGTTGAGTTACAGAAGCTAATGGAACAGAGGCAAGACAGGAAGTGACATCATGACTTTGGTTCTCTATTAAAATTTGCCAATAATAGCCTTTTTAAAAAAATTTTTAAGCATTTTGCCTTTATTTGGGGGTCAGTGTAGCGAGACGGGGGGCAGGGGAGGGGAGGGGTGTGTGGCATGCAATGTGGGTCCCCCGGTAAATTAGACAGTATGTGCCAGAACCATGAGGCCACCAGGACATCCCATAATAGCCTTTTTAAATAAAAACTCTTAAAACATCATGAAACCCACAGTCTGATCTGTAACAGCCAGTAGTGGTCAGCTGGCAGGAAACATGGGTAGCGGTCTTTCAAGAGTCTTCCCCACTAGACCGGCCTCAGACTGCTGACCTTTAACCTACAATGGTGTGAGGGCTTCTGGGAAATTATGTCTGTTAAAGGCCGCTAAAACCGGATATTACATTACTATTTCTTTTTAAAAAGTTTGACTTTTTCTCTGTTCAGGTCAGAAAAACACTGAGATCAGCTTCAGATAGATCCTGAGATCAAGTGTCTTCATCTCACACACACTCAGCCTGTGTGTGTGTGTGTGTGTGTGTGTGTGTGTGTGTGTGTGTGTCTGTGTGTGTGTGTGTGTGTGTGTGTGTGTGTGTGTGTGTGTGTGCGCGCGCAGCAGACAGATGGCAGGTTAATGAAGGCCTCGGTGTGGCTGACACTTCAGTCGATACAGTATTGGCGTTCCAGTTAAGCCGACAAACGAGCAGATTATTGTGTCGCCTCGTGTTAGTGAACAGATCGTTCAGTGCTGCGTCCGTCCATCCATCAACACACACACACACACACACACACACACACACACAGCCCGACACTCTCAGCGTGTTTACCTTGTTAGTCTTGTGTTTAGTTTCACTTCTGTCTGATGTCAGTAATGAGTTAAACTCATTCATGTATGATTGACTGTGTCAGAGCCCCAGTGGACGACTGTGGTACTGCAGCTAGCCGTTAGCATCATTATTGGTGATACACATATGTGAGTGTATGAGCACATATATATTTACTTTTCCAAACGTTCTTTTTATTTTATTTCTTTATTTTTCCCTCCTAGCTTACACCTGCACGTTCTCTTTGCCACACTTACACCTACATGAATACGTGACACACTTTCATTCATTCACAGAAACAGAAACTAATAGGAAATGCCCAATATACACATAACCAGCTCAACATCTGTACCAGCTCATAACCTGCAACATGTCTAATTGCAAGTATATGAAGAAATAAAGACAAAAAGAAACATCTGTAAACGGCTTCAACTGTAAACAAGCTCAACTATTAATATTTGTTTTATGAAATGATCTTTTTATTGGATCACATGGATCAACTGTTATATAGAACATTTTGTTATATATAATGTATTTGCAAAGTTATTTAGGACATTTTACACAACATGTTGGAAGTGGAGGGAGGAGAGTCTGCAGGAGCCGGGGGGGGGGGGCGGCCTTTAAACCACAAGCTCTTAGGCCGGGACCAATCAGCTCTCTGGAAAAACCTACACAATCATTCCCTCAGCCAATCAGAGAAGCTCACCTGCAGCCCATTAAACACAGAGCTGATCCACAAACACACAAAGTGAGTTTAAGCACATAATACACAGAAAATGTTCACTATACGGCCTCTGGGTCGTAACATGAGGTGCTGCCTTTTTTACAGACTTTGTTCTGCTTTTTTAAAGTCCGAGCACTCGGCTGGAGAAGACGATCTGTTTCCTCTTATGATCTCTTCCCAGAAAACTGCTCTGACTCTCAAAGCTGAAAACTTCTCTGTTTACCTTTTTATTTAATCAAATTCAGAGCTTTTGATTCATATCTCGCTGCACTGTAAACTTTTATTCTCCTGTTTTATTCTGCTCTGTTTTTTATTTTCTAGTTAACTGTTTGAACTGTATTTAAATGTCTTTTTATAATGTGTAGACAAGTGTTGCCACTGGTTGATGGATGAATGTGATGCTGTCGTCATATTAATCCTGTCTGAGCTGCGTGATGAGTTATTGATTATAGACTCTGTTTATTTTGAAAATGCCTTTATGCACATCAGATCAGGGCAGGTGTTTCATATCGGATCTAACGTTTGAGACCTTGTGAAACCTCCACGATCAGCCTTCAGTTGGTCCGCAGTTAGCGACCAATCAGATGTTTCCTGTTCCTCCTCAGACGAGTCTGATCCCGGCGGGCCGTTGCTCAGTCTCCCTCCGGAGCTTCTCCTCTGTTCGGGAGCCGCCGCTCGATGAAAGATGAGCCGAGCTTTAGATAAAGACAGATAGTCTGAGGCTGATGACATGTCTGCCGCTGCAGCCCACAGTTCAATGAGAGCACTCGCTCAACACGACAGGCGTGACTGAGGCCGCCGCCGCCGCCGCCGCCATCATCACACTCTGACTGCAGATGATATTTACCTGAGAGCCATTTAAATAAAGAGCAGGTTTCAAATCAGACAGCTGACTGTTAGAGAGACATGATGAGTGTTTATGTGAGTTAACTGAGAGGAATGTGTGTGTTTGTGTGATGTGTGTGTTTGTGTGTTTGTGTGATGTGTGTGTTTGTGTGTTTGTGTGAACGGACAGTCGGAGTGAGCGTGAGTGATTTACTATCACAGGTAAGTTGGTAAAAGCAGTCAGCTGCATTTAAAATGTTTGAAAATGAGTTTTTCTTAAGAATAGATGAAAAAAATCTAAACACTGTTAAGTCGTGGACACATAACGACTGCTGAGCTGATTGTGAATCTGAGTTGTTGGTGACGGCTGATGGGAGCGAATCAGAGCAGCTCTGTTATATTTTTGATATCTGTGACTCAGACTGGTGACCGAGGGAGACGTACCGGTAAATAAAGAGAAGAAGAAGAAGGTTTGTGGTGTCACAGAAACTGAGGAAAAGAACCTGACGTTAGCTTCGTTAACTCAAACTCCAATTACACACGTCTCTTTTTTGCCTTTTCAGCATAAATCACGCTGCATATAAACAGTACAAACAGCTGATTGCATCCATGTTTGTTTGGAGGAAGAACATGCAATAATTGTTTGTCATCCTTCAGATGTCCAGACCTCACTGAGCAGAGGTTCAGTGTGTTGTCTGTGTGATTACTCAGCTGTAGGTTTGTGCTCCTCGCTGACTGACAGCCGGTGGAAACAATCTTTACATGTGATCTGTCCGGTCTGCAGATTCATCCTGAGCTTCAGGTGACTCAGTTCTCTCTTTCATGGCATGAAACTCTCTGGGTTGAATCACCAGAACAAAAGATGAACAACTGTGTCAGAAAATATCTGGTTCTTCAATAACAAGTCGAAGGTACAAGTCTGTGAACAAAAGCTTCAAACTCTCTCACGTTCTCCTGCACAGCTAACGGTCGGTAAAATATTACAGTGTTGACAAAACAGACAAAACAGACAACTGAACTTTCTTGTTAATTCTGGATAAATTCAGTATCTGTAGTGACGTGTTTTATTCACTGCAACAGCTGACATTAATAACATCGACGAGGCTGCAGCGACGTTCGGTGAGTCATTCACCGACATGTCAAAATATGTACTGAAAAACAAAACAAACATTTTTGTTTATTTGATCAGTTGACTTGCTGATGGATATTAAGTTGTGATGTCATATTTCGGGGGAATAAAACAGTCACATGGTTCACACACGGATCGCGGACGCAGCTGTAAAAACTCTCACCGAAGAAAAATGTGCTGATCATGAATCTGCTGCAGATCTGAAGTTATGAGGAGCATCTTGTGTGTTTTCACATCTTTGTAAAGAGCAGCTTCTGCTGATTTTTACAACATGTGTTTGATGTTTGTGTGTTCTGCTTTTGACAGATTTATGATGTTGAAATTAAAGGTGCAACATCTGTAATTCTACGACAACTCAGTGAACTCCAGCAACAAGATCCAGAAAGATCAATATTTAGTAAGTTTTTACTTGTACTTGAGTATTTTTAAACTGCAGTACTGCAGTAAAGGATCGCTGACGTCTTCCTCCACTGATTCTAAGAATATTAAAGGAATATTATAACATTTTTCCTTGTTTGGAGCTCGCTGTTAAAACTGGCAGAATTTATTGCTTTCAGCTGGGTAACCTTTCTTGCAAATGGGTTATAAGTTGAAATAGCGATTTAATTTTGAGCTGAATGATGGCTCTATCTGCTCAACACTGACTGAGCAGTGACAGAGGAGATTAATCCCTCAGACTGCAGGAGTAAAGCTCAGTCTGCTCTTTCATTAGTCTTTAGGGCCATTTAACTCCAAACAGAGAGGATGAGCGCAGGCCTCGCCGCCTCGCCGTGATTGATGCGTCTGATTACTTTCATAAAATACTTTGAGAGGAGGTCGGTCGTGTCATGTATAGAAGAAAATGACTTACAACACCGGTTATCTTTAAAGAGGAAGTCTGTGACTGTGCGGTGAAGTCCGTGCAATTACGGAGACAAAAGGCGAGCGTAGCGGAAAAGAAAGTTAATATGTAATTTGCTGCGGTTTGTTAGGTGACCACGGCGATGACAGCAGAGAAATACAGTCGCTGTGTCCTTTAAACCTGAGAGAATATTTACTGATTCATCACGTCAGACTGATGACAGGAGACTGAAAACGCTGCGGAAAACACATTAAACTGTTTAATTACTGATGTTAAACTGATACCTGAAGCTGTCAGTCAGTCTGTGAAGATCTTTACTGCAGACAGACGTCAGATATTAAAGATCTGGTATTTTGGCCTTTTTTGACCCATTTTTATAAACACTGAGTCCATTTTATTCACCAAAAGTCATTTAGATTTCTTTCCTGTCCTCCAGCAGGCTGTTTACGAAGGTATTTACATAAAATCCACATGATTAATGAGCACCTGCTCTGATTGGCTGGAGGTGTGGCCCCCACCTTCACCCTCAGCCAATCAGAATAGGACCTAATGAAAGCAGCAGCATGTTTACCTGCAGTAATGTCTGCAGACAGTATATAGCGTCTTGTGTCTGAACCACCAATCAGTGTCCTTTGAGGACTCTTGCGTAATCTCGAGAATCCAGCTGTCTCGACAGGTAAGACGATGACAGACAGGTGGTTCAACCAATCACCTGCATAGTAGTTTTTGAAAGTGCCCGTCCTTTTCTGAACAGTTTCCAAGGACGACTTCTCAGATGGTTCTGTTTAACATCCATCTGGTGCGTCAGGTTGTTCTTCACCATCACTCTGATCCATCCTGAAGATCAGTTTTCTTCATTTCCACCAAACCAGCAAACAGACATGAAGGAAGATAAACTGTATTAAGTGACCTAAACCCTTTTCAGATATAAGAACATTAACATCGCTGGCTTCATGCAGCTGTTAAAGTGATGCTTTTCACCATTCAGACAAAGGAGACTCTGATGTTAATGTTCCAGACATGATGGGATGTTTACAGGAAGAGCAGCAGTCAGTTAAAAACCTCTTGATCAGGAGGAAGAAGACAGTTGATTCTCTTTCAGGCTTATTTTGCTGTTAAAGTTTCACATCAGTTTCATCTTCTAACGTTGTTAATGTTCAGACAGAACGTGAAGTGAATTCTAGATGTGGTGTGATTACATACGAGGTCAATGCAAAGATGCAAAGATGCAAGTAGCTGCGGATTCGTCCAGAGTTGCACGAATGGACACGAAGACGTGTTCACATGAGTTTAAAATGTTTAAACTTGTATGTTGCTGCTGATGTACTGACGGTACATCAGCTGTGAATAAACACAAACAGTCCAGTGGTCAAAGTCACGCTGTCTGAACTCACCTTTACAGGTTTTATAAAGTCCAACATGCACCAGCATTGAATGACAGTTGTTATAGTGGTTGTTTGAAGGGTTTTTAACCTCTTTTGAGAGGAAAACGGGTTTTTATGAACTGATCTGATGTGAGAAGAATCTCTTTCATAGCGATATTATGTTTTATTTGTGCATCAGAGATGAAGACCGAGACAATAAACGTGTCACAGTGAAACATGTTCGAGCTGCTGTGGTCTTTATGTTCATCTGACAGAGAAGACCGACTCGACTTTTACCAAAAAAAGTGACTCAAATTCAGACATGAGACCAACATGTTAAACTGATGTTGGATTAATATAAAGAGGTGAACGTCTGAGAGAGGCCTCAGTAGTGTAAAACAGTCTGGCTGTGTCGACACCGAGCAGCAGCTTCATGCCTCGAGTCTGAAGAACCTTAAAGCACCACGACGGCCGCTAGATGGTTCAAAAAAAAAAGCATCAACTTCTCTCCAGAGAAATACTTAGTCAGTGCTAATAAGTGTGCTGGTGGTCATTTTGGAAATTATTGCTCCGTTAATAAGATTTGAAGACGTATAGTAAATTTGATGTCTGCCGTGTGGGTTTGATTGACAGCTGTCACACTGAGTCGCACTATTGTCTCAATATTTCACTGAGTTTAATGTTTCTTGATTATTGTGTTTCTGATGCTGTGTGGGAACACAAACAGTCGTCTTATATTCGTGCCAATATGGTAAATATGAAAAACAATCATAAGTAATAATATAATTCAGTACAATAACTTAAAGACAGTGTGAGTGTGTGTGTGTGTGTGTGTGTGTGTTCCTTCCATCCATCATGTTTTTATGTTTTAACTCTCAAGGTCACTCGGCTGCAAATTTAATTATGTCTTGGCTTTTATTAACCGGCACATTTTAACAAAGCTGGATTGCAGTAATTAATTTTTTTTTTGGACACCTGCTCTCTAGTCGGAGACGCTGCGCAGAAGCACCCGGCGGATGATGGCGGATGGATACGTGGTACGTTCGTCAGGAAATAGTTCCAGATCCTGAGATTTGACTCACCTGCTGGATGAACAGACAGAACTGTAACTTCAAACAGAAACACAGTTCAGTGTGTTTGACTTCAGATTACCGTCGGCTAATTAACACTAAAGCCACTAATTAGAGTGTCGATGTTTGTTCTGTGAGATCAGAGAGCCACATGATTAAAGGAGTAATCCACTAAAATTACACAGACTACAGTCTGTTTGTCTTCATCTGAGGAAATATTGGAGGTTTCTGTCAGCAAACACACATTCAGTGTTCGGATGAAGACGCAACGAGGTGGAAAACATCTGAACTCACACACACATATCAGTCGTTTCTAATTATTCAGCAGGTTTAGGGACAACGAGCGTCGCAGTGAAGACCAAAGAGGAGAGATTTTCATTTTCACCTCCTCTGTCAGTAAAGCTTGAACAATATCTAAATCACCAGGATGCTGTTTGTTCTGTCCGACACTCGGCTGGCTGTAAAGCTCATGTTGTGTTTCTTGCAGTTTGAAGTCCGTCCTGTGTTTCAGGTCACAGTTACATGTGTAGAAACATGAGTGAAGCTGATTCAAAAGCTAATGAGTTTGTTTACATGCACGCTTGTATCCTGGTATCCAGATGTTCCGAAACCTGGATCAGGTCTTTACATACCACACTATCCTGGTTTTTATCGGAGCATATTTCCTGTCTCCTAGAAATTATGTTTATTCACGACTAAACTGCAACAGCAAATACATTTTGCTACAAAAGTAATGCTGCTGAATTACATTTTCTCTTTTTAATGAGAAAAGGCCAATTCATGCTTCCCGTGGCTGCGAGGGTCCATGTTGGTCCTCATGACGTAATTATTGAGGGTCCACACAGCTCCTCTGCGAATGTCCACGTGCAGCCCAAACTTTGTGACTGGATGCGTAGCAAGCGCGTCAACTGCACATGTGCAAACAGGAATGTCTGTCTCGTCTGTATGTTTGTACTGTTTTCCTGTTACAACTATGGAAAGTCATGTTTACTGGTGCTTGTGGTGTAAAGACTCATGACACCTGTCATGACCACTCTTTGCCATTAGGATCTTTTCCATTTTGCATCTCATAAGTAATAAGTAGTAGTGTGTTAAATTGTCATTATAATAAATATATAACCTCACAGACCACATACAATCAATGACATAATGTTAAAAGAATCTGCACCAGATAAACTAGAGGGCATGTTTATGTTAAACTTCACTTTGAATGTGTGTGCATTAAACTTCATATTTTTTAAAAAATAATCTCTGAGGAGGATCAAGAAATAAAAAAAAAATAGAGCCAGGGGAAGATCTGGCAGTGATGATGTAATATGATCCTTAGCAGTTACTAATAAATTAAAAGAGCATAACTGGATGGAACTGGTCATGCCAGATATGACCAGTTCAGGCCAAAACCTATTTTAGAGATTTTGGGCCAACAACAGGTGATGTAAAGAAATGATGATGGTGTAATTGGCCAAAGAACAAAGAGGATGGACACTAGTATGCCGACCCGAGGGTATTTCAGACACAACGCCCTGAGTTGTGAAAACTCGGAGCATTTGGTTGGTCTGTATATGAACGCTGTATTTGCTCTGCCTGGCATTAAAGTGCATTTTTGCTGCTCAGTATTCAGACTCCTTATTTTTTTCAACGAGAAGTTTGGCCTTGAGTTTTTTAACTGCGATCCAGCGTAACATGCGTCTGTGTCTGCAGACCCCCCAGAAAAATGTACAGAACCACATGCGAGTCCACAGAATCATGAATTGGCCTAAAATGCTGTTAATTAACTTATTTTGCCAGTTGCAAAAATGTTAAAACTCAACTTATGAGAAATGTTCACAGACAACGTAGCTGTTTTTTCCCCCAAATCCAATCTTACAGAACAACATCTGCTGGTAGAAACTACAGCAGTATGAACGTGTTTCCTGATCCTGGTCTCTGTTTAATACAGAAAAAAAGTGACTTGAAGCTCAACATGTTTATGAACATTGAAGCCACAGCAGCATCTTTAACTAACTTGAACCAAACCTGAAAAAAAAACATAATCAATAAAAATGTATTTCTCATGTTATTGTAACTGTAGGCAGAACAGTATTTAATATTTAAATACGTATATGTTCACATGCTGGATTTTTCCTTTAAACCATCATGTAATAAGATCCTGCAGGTTTACCAGAGTATTTACCTCTGTCAGCTGATCTCTGGGAAATATTTATTTCCATCACAACTTTCACACCTCAGCCATAATTAGTTTTGTAGATGTTTGAGCTTTTACAAATTTAAAATGCAAATAAAAGCAAACAAACTTCTGTGTTTCTGCCACTAAAACTATCCAGACTTCACAGGTAGGACGGATGTTTTATATGTTTGGATTCTTTTTTAATAAATTAGGTTAATAGTTGAGTATTTAGTTGTTGAGTATTTTTGTGTGTGTCAGTGTGCAGGAGGTTAAACAGCCGAGTGATACGAGACTAAACACGTGCAGCTCCTGCAGCTCCGCTCATCTCTCGCCGTTATGTTAATGAGCTCATTCAATATGCAGATTCAGTCCTCAGAGGCCGCACGCAATTAATTGTTCTCATTGACTCGAGTAATTATTTGTTTGCGGATTTAATTTGGAGATTTAGAAAATGTCAATGCCTCATGATTTGTGTGAGCTGTGTGTGTGTGTGTGTGTGTGTGTGTGTGTGTTATGTAACCAAACCTGCTGCAGAAATAATGCAACAGCTGATCATGTGACGCAGCATCAAAACACTCTTTTGTCTTGTAGTACAACCTGAAGTGTGAATATTTACTCCAGAGTGTTTCAGTTTCATGTCTGTGTGTCCAGGACATGTTTAGCTTAGCTTAGCACAAAGACTGGGAGCGGGGGGGGAATGTTAGCCTAGCTTCATCAAAAGAGAAAAAAAATCCACTTTACTTTACTCAACACATCGGCAACATTTAAACAGCTGACTGACAGATGCTGACTGATAACATTTATCTGTTAAAAGCTGAACACAGACATTTATCTCTAAAATTCTTCCATGTCGACCTGATGTCTTGATAAACTCAGTTTAACATCCGTTTCCACAGCGCCGACTCCATCAATACAGCAAGAGTGATGTCAGACGTTCTACGTTGTACAACTTATGTAAATAAACAACAATGTATCAGCACTCCTGCTATTACTGTTGGGTTAAAGCCTCCGTCCAGCCTCCTCCTCTGAATATGGAAATCTGTCCACATATATAAACGTCATCTGAGCTGCAGCACCGCTCCGCCTCACAGTTACTACGGCCGCTAGATGCAGCAGCGTATCCGGACGTTTTGGCTGGAGTGGCCATGACATAGTGAACCTTAATGAATGACAGGTGATCAAAATGTGTAAATACAGATGTTGTTTCAGCTTGTGCACAGAAAAATCATAATAGAATTCCAAAACTTATGTTAGCATCTATCATAATGTTTGTACTCAAGGCCAGGTCGCTGTTTTTACATTTTATAATACAGCATTAAACTAAAGGTGCCATGCTGACCAGCCACAGCAGCTAAAGCTGATATTACAACCACTAACAAGCAGCTACTTTCTATTCCATGTGCATTATGTTTTCTATTTCCACCTATCACAGTCCCTGCAGTGGTTATTTAAATATGTCTGTTTTCACTGGCACCTAAAATCACAGTTGGCTAGATGGCAACTGTCTCTGAAACATAACTATAGGTTGTTTTTGGGCGACCGACGTTACAACCTGTTGTGTCGTTTTTCTTGGGAGGAAAGTCTCTCTACGTTTCATACACAGACGTCTAACACCAGCCAAAGTCCAACTTTCAAGGAGATTAAACACAAATTAAATAGATAGTTATGTTGCAGCCTGGTCGCCAGAATAAAACGTTGGTATTGTACGTTACTGCAAACCACAGAAACGTTGAATATCTACATTTAAACACGTGAAATACGTAGCATATTAACATTTCAACAAAACGTATCATCTCAACATTTCTAAAGTGATGTAGTTCACATGTGAGCTATAGGAGTTGATCTTTCCTATATAGGAGGAGGAGGGGCAGGTGGATGGTTGGAAATCAGCAGAGAACACGGTTCGAGACCACCTCGAAACCGAAACCAATGTCCGCCTCCCGTTTCAACCGACAAAAGTGGGTGTTTTTAGCGAGATGTCAGGACATTTGCAGCCGTTTTTCTGGCGAGAAAACCGGCTTTTTTTAGTGAGACATCGGCCGCTTTTACTTTATTTAATTTATTTTTTTTAACCCAAATCATGATCTTTCCCCTAACCCTAACCAAGTGGTCTTTGTGTCTAAACCTAACCAGACCTTAACCACAGCGTTGTCATATCATAAAACATCATTATTTAACGGGTAAAAATGTTAATATGCTGCATTTGTAGAAATGTTGATATGATACCTATTTCACGTGTTGAAACGTATATATTCAATGCCAGCGTTTTCTTCTGGCGACCGGGTCGTATATGTTGTCAATGCGCAGTATGTTTAACCCTCACGGAGTTGTCTGATGATGTGAACGCTTACAAGTTAAACATTAAACATGAGAATCTTTCCCACATGACATGATCGCAGCATAAACACCATCTGAAATGTTTTGTGTCCGTCCTGCTTCACTCTGATCCGCGACAGGAAGGAAACCAAAGTGTTTCCCATCAGTCAGCAGGGTAATGACCTCTGACTGGCCGGGTTATACGTCAGCAAATATCTGTCTGTCAAACGGCCGCTGCTCCATCGTTTCACTGAGCCGACACACACGTTTATTTCACTGCCTCAGATTTAATAACAGAGCGGTGTTTTCTTTTGTATGAACGTCTTGCAGGAGTTAAAAGTGTCGTTTTCAGAGACTTCCTCTTTCGGGTGTGATGAGCACTGAGAAGCAGAGAGAGAGAGAAAAATGACAGCAGAGAACATGATTCATGTTGTCATAAAATCTAGGAAACAAAAAGAAGAAAAGAAGATGAAAGAAAAAATGTCTTTTCAGATTCAAAGATAAAACTCTTTAACTTCAGTCATTACATCCTCATCCTCCTTGAACAGTTTAGTGTGGATCAAAACCTGCCGTTTGTAGTGGAAACTAAATGTAAATACCAGCTCAGTATCAAGATTTGCCTCCATATTACACAGTTCACATCCAGTGCTAATGTTCAGTGTCAATGCAGGAAGTAGTTTCCTTTTATATAGTGAGGAGGAAACTATGGATACAGAGGATGGACGTGTTTTTTGTGCCCTGAAACAGGAAAAAGTGAAGGGAGATGAAGAGACAAGAACACAGCTCTCGTCTGTATTAAAACAGTGAAACTTAATCACATTTTTTATTATGAACACAGTCCACAGATTCTACAGCTAGGTTATTCTTTTATGTTTTTCTAAATTATGTAAATTATCTTTCTAGCCAGAGCACAGTATGGACTGTTACTGATTAAATATCTTTTTAATTTAGCTGACACGTGAGCTGACTTCTTAAAGTGATGAAATAAACATCTCTGAAACACCTTTTAAACATATAAAATCATAGACAATGATTAGCTTAAATTCAAACAATTACAGAACAACAATCGGACACTACAACGAGACCGAGAAGTCTTGAGTAGCTAGCTTACAACGTGAACGAGCCAAAATTCGTAGAATTCTCGTCTTCACTCGTTTGTATAGAGTGAGGGAGAGGACTGTGATGATGAAATTATATGAAAAAGGGATGCAATAGCATAACTGTGACAGGAATTAAATGATCTTTTCTGAAAAATGTAAGAATTTTAAATGATTCTTAACTGTCACAGAGTCCACATCCTGTCACAGACCTGCAAATGTTCAACTTTTTATTAACCATAACAATCTTTCCATAACATTAAGTCTACTGTAGTTTCATGTGTGAATATTATAGAAAGATGTCTCACAGATATATTGGTATCGGCGTACAGTATGTGTAGCACAGTGGAGCAGGGGAGAGTATGTATCCGACCTGTACGCTGTTATTTGACTTTTTTTCTTCCTGAAAACAAATTATTTCTAAAATATTTGTATGAAATAAATATTTGTAAAAATCCATTATTTGTACTTTTCTAAATACCATATTCTGATTCAACTTCACACCTAATGGAAAAGCTGGAAAACTGGAAAAAGTCCGACTCAGTACATATCTGGGTCACTTTTCTTGAGTTATCAGATTTAAGGGATCATGAAGCAAAATGTTTTTATTTTATGTTTATTTTAAGAAATTTAATGTTGATTGTGGGCCTCAAAAATCCATCTAGTCAGAAGATAATCTGCAGATCCAGATTAAGGAAGACGGGAAGAAGGAAAGGAGAAAAGTAAAAAAAAGAAGGATGGACAGAGAAAGAAAGGAAAGACAGAAGAAACAAGGAATAAAGGAAGAAAAGGAGGAGAAAGTAAAGAAAAGAAGGAAGTAAAAAAACAAAGGAAGGAAAGAACAAAGGAAGGAGAGAAGGAAGGAAAAATTATATTTTCTTCTTTTTGCTCTCATTAAGTAAAGAAAGCACTTCCTGTTTGGTGCATCCATCATCATCAGTCCTTCCTGTTCTTATCACTTTTTCTTCCTCCGTGGCTCCAAATTCCTGCATCATTTTTAATCATTTCCCTTTCTGTTGAGCCGACACTCCTCCCAATAATTGTGTTTTCCCTGCTCGTCCATATTTACCGAGCGCTGAGCTGCTGTTTGCCTTCAGCGTGGAGGCTGAGCGGGGTCAGAGGTCAGAGGAGCGGCTGGCTAAACAGATCTGTTCATTAGCAAACAGCCGTTCACAACGCTCAGCGACGTCATCCATCACAGAAACGCTTACAGCAGCAGCAACGAGCCGCTTCAACAGTCTGAGAGGAGGTTTGTCACCTTCGTACACATAAAGACACCTTATTTAAAATAATCTTTAAATAAACCACACAATTTAAAACACAATTAACTAATTAAAACATAAATTAAGTACATAAATGACTGTAACAAACAGAAACATAGTTGTGAAAAGGAGAGTCTTCACGTGGTGGAAGAAGTACTCAGATCCTTTTCTTCAGTTAAACAACAATGTAAAAATACTCCATTACAAGTAAAAGTCCTGCAGTTAAAATCCTACTCAAGTAAAAGTACATAAGTATTATCAGCTAAATTTAATTAAAACATAAATATTCTGCTTCTTTTGATTTTTTTTCATACTGTTATGATGTGGAAAGATAATTCTGGTGATTATCAACAATTAAACCAACAATTAAACCAACAATGAACTGATCTAATAACAAGTATTGTGTGTGTATCCAAAGTCTGCAGTGGTGGAAAGTAACTAAGTACATTTACTCAAGTACTATACTTAAGTACAGACTTAGAAAGACTAATAACAGCGGTTCCTCCAAAACCATGAAAATATAAACACAATAAAAACATAATAAGACTATAAAAGACATTAAAAGTGATGCTACTATACATCCAGTTCAGACCAAAATAAAGCATGGATGTTAAAAGCAAAGAAAACAAGAAGAAGAATAAAGATGAGAAATAATAAAGTGTTGAGCTGTGTTAGGTACAAAGAGACAGTTTACAATGTGTTACAATTAAGAGCATTTATTGCACAGGAGATAAATGGAAACTTGAACCTGTTGCACCTCACTTTTAGAAAGCTGAATCTCTGTCAGAGGGCAGGACGGTCTGGATTTGACAGGATGGACTCAGCCTTTGTGTTATAAATGTCTCTCACAGAGAACGTCGCTTTTACTTGCTGCCTTGACAGTGTTTCCTAATTGATTCCCGTTTCATACATTTAAATTCCCATAACAACAGATCAGTGAGAAGGTCAAAATGTTTAACCTCTACAGAAAAGCCTTCGTCACATCAGCGTCAATGTACCTGTAGCTCTCTACAAGTTCTACCCTTTGTCCTTTTTTTGGAAGTCAATAACCATATCTTTGGTTCTGGAAATGTTTACTCTGAGAAATGTATCATCTGGGAGCAGCAATGGAAAAAGCTCTGTTACCTTTAGATTTGACTCAGAACATGGAAGAGAGAGGAGTAACTAATCAGAGGATCTGAGGGGTTGGGAGGTAGAATATGGACTGAAGAGATCAGAGACCTTCTGTAGGCTGCTGCCAAAGAATTTAGAGAGACCTTTCTCATCAGCTGCAGATTCTGTTTGAATTTAATGAATTAATGTGGAAGAGATACAGAGAACAGAAATATTTGTCTGACACAGAGTGTTGTTGTTGGTCAGAGATACTAACAGCAGCTGATGATGCTGAGCTGATCTTTAGCTCATTAGATGTTCAGTTGGCACCATCTAGTGGACAGTTAGTAGAACTACATCATGTGATGTGCGATATCTCTGACACTGACTGAGTTTCTGCCACAGGTTAGACTGGTTTTGACATCACTTTGAAGTTTTTTTAGACGTGGACTCTGAAGTTATGAGTATGTGACAACGTCCTCAGATCAAATGCACACAGACACCAGGACTGACGAGGGAGAATGAGCAGCTTCTTCTCTCCTGATGTTTCCTCGACACATGAAGGTGGAAAGTGTCTGTAAATTGACCTGAAGTGACTTCAGCAGGTGAGAATCCTACCACAGAAATCTGTAAATGTCTGATGAACATGATCACTTTGATCACATTGTGTTGAATCACTGTTTGACTGGACAGTCGAAATGTTTCTGGATGATGATTGTCTGTTTCACAATATTTATTTAATCCTCCAGGTTTTACAAAAGATTTTGATTCTTGATAAATTGTTTCTTTATGAGTTAAAGGAGAGCAATTTGAGAATGATTTCCTTGTATTACTGTCAGTGGTTCTCAGGTTGAACCAGCAGCACTTTGATTGTAACCTGAGCTCATATGATCAGTGAAAAATGCATGGCATGTCAGAACCGGTTGGACTTCTTCTGTTGACTCATGACCAAGTTGCTTGCCATCCTCCTTTCATCACTGGAGGAATTTGAACTCATCAGTCACTCTGTTCTGAAAGATTGAAAGAAGACTGAAGACTGAAAGATTTAGCTGTGGTGCATTTTAATCCAAAACACAACCATCTTCCAACACTGAAACAGACTTGGTTTGACTTAAAGCTCTTTTGCTGTCCATGTTGTGAACTGTCCCAGAGGCTGCAGAGTCCTCAGATGGACCTGGTCAGTGTGTCTGATGGGAAGAGCTGCTGCTCCACTGTTTTCTACAGTATTTGTGACATGTTAGAGAGATGAATGACTGAGTGCAGCTCTCCCAGCAGCTGTTTCTCTGCTATGGATCAGTGTGAGGACAGAGAGGAGGGAGTCCCTCCCTCTAAAAGCTCTCTGTGTGGGGAACATGACAGCCAGACCAAAGCTCAGAGGTGAGATGAGGATCTCTAACTGTCCATCACTGTTCTCCCCTCACATCACTCTACCATCATTATTCACACTCACTGTCACATCTGACACTCAACTACTGAATAAGAGCTCAGAATAATTCAGAGTGAACTACTGACTTTCTGAGTTAACAAAGACCTAAATGATTAGTCGACTAATCAATTAAGATGAGACCGCATCTTTCATCAGATGACATTTTGATGAACAGGAGAATATTACTCATCCACTGTCTTCTTACTGATTTTCATTCTTCTTAATTTCATTCTTCTAAAACTTCAGCTGCTGACAGTCTGGTCGAAATTCATCTTTTTCAACTCTTTGATTTGTTAATTGTTTGTTTGTATCAGGATGCAGCAGCAGAGAACAGACTCTCCTGAACCCAGCTGTGTGTCCATGAAGAGTGACCGCTCTATGGGTCATCCTGTTAACTTTAAAGTTGGACAACCTGCTGATGGAAGGTAAGAATTTAAAAGTGAAGTTTGTTATGATCTGACTCTACTGAGAAGAGGAATCAATATATTGTTTCAGCAGTGACATCAAGGTGTACACCTGTGAAACAGTCACATGTCAAAGAGTTCATTGTTATAAGACACCAACATGGTCACTATATCAATATGTGTGTGTAACATATGCAAAAATTCTAAAATGGCTCCTTAAAGAAAAATCAAAGAAAGAAAAGAAATGAGATACAATGCACGTTATGTATACGTGTTTCCTTTTCATGTAAGTGTTTACTGTCATAACTAAGTGAAAAACCTTTGGTAAAGAGACAATGAAGGTTTCTCAGGCCACGTTAAAATCAAATCAGAACATAGAAAACAAAGTGAAAAGGTGTTTTACATTTCAGTGTTTGTTGTCTTGTCTTTTTATTCATGCAGCACAATCCATCTCATTAAAACTGCAAACAGTCTCACAAATGGAACTAAACATACAGTCAGTAGTTCTGTCCCTCAGCCCACAGGAAACTGTTTCATTGTCAAAGACTGTCAATCATGTTTGACTTCACCTTGTCCTTGTGCTTTTCTCTCACAGATCAAGAGGGCAGTATGTTAAATGACCGCATTCAATTCAGAAATGTTTTGAAAATTATTATCAGGATCTGTATGGATCAGATGGGAAATGGACAGGAGATTATTCTCATAATTTACAGGAAATCTTACTCTGACAAAATTCAAAGAAAGTAATAAATAATGTATGGATGAAGACATTACACAAAAAGACGTAGCTCATGCCATGAGATCTCTGAAAACACATAGAGCATCAAGGACAGTTTTTAAAAAGATATATGGATCACATTGTACCTCCTCTAACAGAGTCTGTACAGAGTAAAAGCTGCTTGTGTTCATCCATCTGAAGGATGCACTGAGATGTTTACAGTTCCATCTTTAGTTACCGAGGTTGGTACAGATTGTCACTAAACCATAGAACTCCTGTGGTACATCCTCACTTCCTTCTTCTTCTGTTGACTCATGACCAAGTCGCCTGCCATCCTCTTTTCATCACTTGAGGAATTTGAACTCATCAGTCTCTCTGTTCTGAAAGATATCTATTTAATTCTGAGATTTAAACTAATAATTAATCCCTCTTTTTGCTTTTAACTTCATGCTTTTGTCACTGTTTTATTTGTATCAGAATGCAGCAGCAGAGAGCAGACTCTCCTGAACCCAGCTGTGTGTCCATGAAGAGTGACCGCTCTATGGGTCATCCTGTTAACTTTAAAGTTGGGCAACCTGATGATGGAAGGTAAGAATTTAAAAGCGAAGTTTGTTATGATCTGACTCTCCTGAGAAGAGGAGTCAGGACATTGTTTCAGCAGTGACATCAAGGTGTACACCTGTGCAACAGTTACATGTCAAAGAGTTCAGTGTTATAAGACAGCAACACAGTCATTATATCAACATATGTGTGTAACTTTGAAAACATCACATCCAGTAATTAGACCAGCAGCTAACTTGTATGTGTGTCTTGAGCTAACTTCAAAGATGGACCCTGCTGAGCAAAGGTCAGAATATTGATCTCAGGATTGATAAACTGAGTGAACAGAATTATAATTGACAGAAAGGATTGTTAGACACAAGAATGTTATTCATTTATGGAAGATGAGAAAAATTCTAAAAGGGATCATTAAAGACAAATCGAAGAAAGAAAGAAAGAAAGAAAGAAAGAAAGAAAGAAAATGAGATACAATACACGTTATGTATATGTGTTTCTTTTTCATGTGTTTACTGTGTCATAATTAACTGAAAAACCTTTGGTACATTAAAATCAAATCAGCACAGAAAACAAAGTGAAAATGTGTGTTACATTTCAGTTTTTGTTGTCTTGTCTGTTCTTTCATGTAGCACAATCCATCTCATTAAAACTGCAAACAGTCTCACAAATGGAACTAAACATACAGTCAGTAGTTCTGTCCCTCAGCCCACAGGAAACTGTTTCATTGTCAAAGACTGTCAATCATGTTTGACTTCACCTTGTGCTTGTGTTAATAAGCTCCGCCCATGGCGCTACCTCCAAGCTGTGATTGAACAGTTGATTATTTTTCAGTTTGACAGGAACATCTTCATCTCAAAAAGACTCAGCTCCCTCTCTCACAGCGCTTCTTATTTAGTGTTGGCAGGTGTTTGCTGCCCTCTGCAGGACAACACTGACATGTAACACACCTCCTCACTTTGTTCTCTGTGGTTTGATTTATTTTTTCTTTTTCACTTTATTTATTTCATTTTATTCAATTTGACAGACAATACATTGATATAATTACAATATTAATCCACCTAATCCAGACCCCTTTGTAGCTCACCCTCATGTACTGGCTCCAATAGGCACAGTTAATACCAAGTTTAATTTCAGTTCAGTTTTATTTATATAACGCCAAATCACAACAGAAGTTATCTCAGGGCACTTTTCATATAGATCAGGTCTAGACCATACTCTTTAATTTATAGAGACCAAACATTCCTCCATGAGCAGCACTTGGTGACAGCAGCGAGGAAAAACTCCCCCTTAACGGGAAGAAACCTCAAGCAGAACCGGGCTCTAGGTAGGCGGCCATCTACCTTGACCAGTTGGGTTGAGAGGGAAAGAGGGAGGGAGAGAGGGGGGAGAGACACACAGAGAAGCATAATAAACAACAATAATAACATTAACAATGATAATAACAATAGAGATATGACTCATAATAATAATAATAATAGCAGGCGAGGGCATCAAGCAGGACCCCGTAGTCACAGTCCACACCTTTCATACCTTTTTTTCTTCTTTTTCTTCTTCTTCCCCCTCCTCTCTTCTAAATAAACAAACAAACAACACAAAACAAGAAGGAGAAAAAGAAGAAAAAATGATTTTTTCCCTTTTTCTCTCACAGATCAAGAGGGCAGTATGTTAAATGACCGCATTCAATTCAGAAATGTTTTGAAAATTATTATCAGGATCTGTATGGATCAGATGGGGAAATGGACAGGAGATTATTCTCATAATTTACAGGAACTCTTACTCTGACAAAATTCAAAGAAGATACTAAACAATTGATGGATGAAGACATTACAGAAAAAGAGGAAGCTGATGCCATAAGATCTCTGACAACACATAAAGTACCAGGGCCTGTTTTTAAAAAGATGCGTGGATCACATTTTACTTCCTCTAACAGAGTCTGTACAGAGTAAAGCTCCTTGACATTGTGTTCATCCATCTGAAGGATGAACTGGGATGTTTATAGTTCCATCTTTAGTTACTGAGATTGGCACAGATTGTTACTAAACCATGGGATTCCTGTGGAACATCCTCACTTCCTTCTTCCTCTGTTGACTCATGACCAAGTCGCCTGCCATCCTCTTTTCATCACTGGAGGAATTTGAACTTATCAGTCTCTCTGTTCTGAAAGATTTATATTTAATTCTGGGGTTTAAACTAATGATTTATCCCTCTTTTTTGCTTTTAACTGAATGCTTTTGTCACTGTTTTATTTGTATTAGAATACAGCAGCAGAGGACAGACTCTCCTGAACCCAGCTGTGTGTCCATGAAGAGTGACCGCTCTATGGGTCATCCTATTTACTTTAAAGTTGGACAACCTGAAAATGGAAGGTAAGAACTTAAAGTGAAATTTGATATGATCTGACTCTCCTGAAAAGAGGAATCAGTATATTGTTTCAGCAGTGACATCAAGGTGTACAATGTTTTTCATTTATGGAAGATGAGAAAAATTCTAAAATGGATCATTAAAAACAAATCAAAGAGAGAAAGAAAGAAAATGAGATACAATGCATGTTATGTATATGTGTTTCCTTTTCATGTAAGTGTTTGCTGTGTCATAATTAACTGAAAAACCTTTGGTAAAGAGACAATGAAGGTTTCTCAGGCCACATTAAAATCAAATCAGCACAGAGAATAAAGTGAAAATGTGTGTTACATTTCAGTGTTTGTTGTCTTGTCTGATCTTTCATGTAGCACAATCCATCTCATTAAAACTGCAAACAGTCTCACAAATGGAACTAAACATAGTCAGTAGTTCTGTCCCTCAGCCCACAGGAAGTGGTTTCATTGTCAAAGGCTGTCAGTCATGTTTGACTTCACCTTGTGCTTGTGTTAATAAGCCCCACCCATAGCGCTGCCTCCAAGCTGTGATTGGACAGCTGATAATTTTTCAGTTTGACAGGAACATCTTCATCTCAAAAAGACTCAGCCCCCTCTCTCACAGAGCTTCTTATTCAGTGTTGGCAGGTGTTTGCTGCCCTCAGGACAGCAAACAGCACTGACATGTAACACACCACCTCCTTTCTTTTTCACTCTATTTATTTCATCTTATTCATTTTAACAGACAATACATTGATATAATTACAATATTAATTTACCTAATCCAGACCCCTTTGTAGCTCACAATCATGTAGGCTACTGGCTCCAATAGGCACAGTTTATATCCAGTTTAATTTCAATTCAATTCAGTTCAGTTTTATTTATATAACGCCAAATCACAAAGTTATCTCAGGGCACTTTTCATATAGATCAGGTCTAGACCATACTCTTTAATTTACAGAAATAATAGCAAGTGAGGGCATCAAGCAGGACCACGGCATCCCCGCAGTCACAGTCCACAGCTTTCATACCTTTTTTTCTTCTTCTTCTCCCTCCTCTCTTCTAAATAAACAAACAAACAACACAAAACAAGAAGGAGAAAAAGAAGAAAAAAGGATTTTTTCTTTTTTTCTCTCACAGATCAAGAGGGCAGTATGTTAAATGACCCCATTCAAATCAGAAATGTTTTGAAAATTATTATCAGGATCTGTATGGATCAGATGGGGAAATGGACAGGAGATTATTCTCATAATTTACAGGAAATCTTACTCTGACAAAATTCAAAGAAGGTAATAAACAATGGATGGATGAAGACATTACACAAAAAGAGGAAGCTGATGCCATAAGATCTCTGAAAACACATAAAGCACCAGGGCCTGTTTTTAAAAAGATGCATGGATCACATTTTACTTCCTCTAACAGAGTCTGTACAGAGTAAAGCTCCTTGACATTGTGTTCATCCATCTGAAGGATGAACTGGGATGTTTATAGTTCCATCTTTAGTTACTGAGGTTGGCACAGATTGTTACTAAACCATTGAATTCCTGTGGAACATCCTCACTTCCTTCTTCTTCTGTTGACTCATGACCAAGTCGCCTGCCATCCTCTTTTCATCACTGGAGAAATTTGGACTCATCAGTCTCTCAGTTCTGAAAGATCATATGGGATTTAAACTAATGATTAATCACTCATTTTTTGATTTTAACTGCATGATTATGTCACCGTTTTATTTGTATAAGGATGCAGCAGCAGAGAGCAGACTCTCCTGAACCCAGCTGTATGTCCATGAAGAGTGACGGCTCTATGGATCCTCCTATTACTTTTAAAGTTGGAGAACCTGCTGATGGAAGGTAAGAACTTGAAATCCAGTATCCAGCATTTACAGGAGTTCATTTTGTCATCATGACTGAACATCTTTAATAAGCTGTGTGCAGATTTGAGTAATGTCCTTAAATGTTTTCTCCACAGAGTTCAGCAGCAGAGCTCACAAGTTCCCAGTGATCAGTCTGCACAACAGAATAAAACACACCTGGACTCCATCTTTATGGCATGTACCTGCACAAACACACGTTTTACTATTAACTCCATCAACCACAGATTAAATACTAAAGTACCATTCAGGTCCTAACAGTGTCCATGCTGCTCTATTAAGACCAGAAGGCCTTCAGACTTACAGATGAATCATATGTTGTGTTTTACCAGTTTAAATTAAATGTTCAGTGTATCTTTCTGTTCCAGCTGCTGGAGGAGAACATAGTCACTTTTGTGAAGAAGGAGCTGAAGAGAGTCCAGAGGGGTCTGAGTCCAGATTACACAGAAGGCTTAGAGAGTCAGAGTGAGGATGAGGAGGTGTTGAACAGTGAGGAGGAAGAGCAGATGAGGTGCAGCAGAGAGGCATTTCTGAAGATCACACTGCACTTCCTGAGGAAAATGAAGCAGGAGGAGCTGGCTGACTGTCTGCAGAGCAGTAAGAGGATTTCAAAAGATTTAACATGATGGAGAGGAAATTGAAGCATCGTGGGAGAGGTTTATATTTCAAATTCTACTGTAAATATGCTGCACACATCTGTATCAGATCAGAGGCTGTTGTCCTCCACTGATGCACTGAGCTGAATAAAATTGATGGAGGAAAAACTATACAGACACAGTTACATGTTCAGAATTCTAGACTTTCTGTAGGAGCCACTCACTGATTTAATTTGTTGTTTGTTCATTCAGAAACCCCTGCTGCAGAGTGTCAACGTAAACACAAGTCTAACCTGAAGAAGAAGTTCCAGTGTGTGTTTGAGGGGATTGCTAAAGCAGGAAACCCAACCCTTCTGAATAAAATCTACACAGAGCTCTACATCACAGAGGGAGAGACTACAGAGGTCAATGATGAACATGAGGTCAGACAGATTGAAACAGCATCCAGGAAACCAGACAGACCAGAAACAGCAATCAGACAAGAAGACATCTTTAAAGACTCACCTGGGAGAGATGAACCAATCAGAACAGTAATGACAAAGGGAGTGGCTGGCATTGGGAAAACAGTCTTAACACAGAAGTTCACTCTGGACTGGGCTGAAGACAAGGCCAACCAGGACATACAGTTCACATTTCCATTCACTTTCAGAGAGCTGAATGTGCTGAAAGAGAAAAAGTACAGCTTGGTGGAACTTGTTCATCACTTCTTTACTGAAACCAAAGAAGCAGGAATCTGCAGGTTTGAAGAGTTCCAGGTTGTGTTCATCTTTGACGGTCTGGATGAGTGTCGACTTCCTTTGGACTTCCACAACAGTGAGACCCTGACTGATGTTACAGAGTCCACCTCAGTGGATGTGCTGCTGACAAACCTAATCAAGGGGACACTGCTTCCTTCTGCTCGCCTCTGGATAACCACACGGCCTACAGCAGCCAATCAGATCCCTCATTGGTGTGTCGACTTGGTGACAGAGGTCAGAGGGTTCACTGACCCACAGAAAGAGGAGTACTTCAGGAAGAGATTCAGAGATAAGAAGCAGTCCAGCAGCATCATCTCCCACATCAAGACATCACGAAGCCTCCACATCATGTGCCACATCCCAGTCTTCTGCTTGATCACTGCTACAGTTCTGGAGGATGTGTTGAAAAGCAGAGAGGGAGGAGAGCTGCCCAAGACCCTGACTGAGATGTACATCCACTTCCTGGTGCTTCAGTCCAAACTGAAGAACGTCAAGTATGATGGAGGAGCTGAGGCAGATCCACACTGGAATAAAAAGAGCAGGAAGATGATTGAGGCTCTCGGAAAATTGGCTTTTGAGCAGCTGCAGAAAGGCAACCTGATCTTTTATGAATCAGACCTGAAAGAGTGTGGCATCAATATCAGAGCAGCCTCAATGTATTCAGGACTGTTCACACAGATCTTTAAAGAGGAGAGAGGGCTGTACCAGGACAAGGTGTTCTGCTTCGTCCATCTAAGCATTCAGGAGTTTCTGGCTGCTCTTCATGTCCATCTGAAATTCATCAACTCTGGAGTCAATCTGCTGTCAGAAGAACAAACAACATTCTGGTGGTCTAAACTATTTAAAGACAAACCGGAACCAACAGGCTTTTACCAGAGTGCTGTGGACGAGGCCTTAAAGAGTCCAAATGGTCACCTGGACTTGTTCCTCCGCTTTCTCCTGGGTCTTTCACTGCAGACCAATCAGACTCTCCTACGAGGTCTGCTGACACAGACAGGAAGTAGCTCACAGACCAATCTGACAACAGTCAAGTACATCAGGAAGAAGATCAATGAGAATCTGTCTGCCGAGAGAAGCATCAATCTGTTCCACTGTCTGAATGAACTGAATGATCATTCTCTAGTGAAAAAAATCCAACAGTACCTGAGATCAGGAAGTCTCTCCACAGATAAACTGTCTCCTGCTCAGTGGTCTGCTCTGGTCTTTATCTTACTGTCATCAGAAAAGGACCTGAACGTGTTTGACCTGAAGAATTACTCTGCTTCAGAGGAGGCTCTTCTGAGGCTGCTTCCAGTGGTCAAAGCTTCCAGCAAAGCTCTGTACGTGCACACAGAACTATCCAGATAAATGTAGTTTATTCTTTTCTCAAGGAAGAAAATTAATGTTTGTTACTAAATCATAACCTTTTGTTCTGCTGATACTTCTTCAGGCTGAGTGACTGTAACCTCTCAGAGAGAAGCTGTGCAGCTCTGTCCTCAGTTCTCAGCTCCCAGTCCTCTAGTCTGAGAGAGCTTGATCTGAGTAACAATGACCTTCGAGATTCAGGAGTGAAGCTGCTGTCTGCTGGACTGGAGAATCAACACTGCAGACTGGAAACTCTCAGGTCATTTTTATTACTATGTATTTTAAGTATGTTTTGGCTTCCCTCCAGTTTCTAATTTACATGAAGAGTTTTTGATACTAAAAAGACTTTGTGTACTGTCTGAGTTGAAGTGTTGTAATATCAAGTTTACAGTAAGTCAAACTCCTTTCTTGCCAACATGAGAGTCAGGATATATGTTTCTGTTATTTAATCTTCAATGACGACTCAATGTGCATAAAGTCATGAGAATCTAGTATAATGGAAAGAATAACAAAATATACAACACAGAATTACTGTCATGTCCTCTACATGCAGGTGAACATACAGAGCAGATCTGTTGCTCAGGAAATGTTCCACATGATTTCCTTTACATTTAACATTTTTTTGGAAAATACTGCAAATTAAATGTTTAAACACCGAATGAAATCAAATTACAAATATGATTCAAGACACTACGGTTGCTAATTAAATTACTGCAATCATACAGTGAACATAATTGGAATGAAAAATATGTTACATTTTTAATATATTCTCTCATACTTCTAACCTAACATGTATCTGCATACAGTAGGGGGTGCTGAGTGTAACGCACACCACAAACATAAAGGCCTGAAGGACAAAATAATGTTTATTGAGTTGAGAATGTTTTTAAGCTCTTAGGGCAACTGTTGTTTGTGTTCAGTCTGTCAGGATGTCTGATCACAGAGGAAGGCTGTGCTTCTCTGGCCTCAGCTCTGAGCTCCAATCCTTCCCATCTGAGAGAACTTGAGCTGAGCTACAATCATCCAGGTGGCTCAGGAGAGAAGCTGCTGTCTGCTGGACGGGAGGATCCACATTGGAGACTGGACACTTTCAGGTATGGACAGAAAGGTGGACACTCTCAGGTATGGACAGATGGACAGACACTCTGACTAACTGAAGGCCTCTGGTTCATTTTTAATGGTGGATATGAGTGAAGGTTCATGAAGTTGATTGTGACTTTGTCTCTTCTTCCAGGGTGAACTATGGTGGACTGCAGAGACTGAAACCTGGTCTGAGGAAGTGTGCGTGTGTTTTCAGTTTGATTCATGAGAATTTGGATAAAAACTGGATGACATGTAAAATAAGTGAAAAATGTTAAAAAATAATGCAAAATCTGTTTTGGCCGAAACTGACATTTATCTTGAACCAATGAGTCCATGAAACAGAAATTTCTATCTGTTGGTCAAAGTTCAGGAGTTAAAAGAGAAATGTTTTATAAATGGCCACATGGTGGCGCTACCTGCTCCAAAATGCCAGTCATGTCTCACCTGCAGATAAAGTTCATTCATTCATACTGACTTCAGCTGTTTGGAACATTTGGACAAAAATCTGTTTCTAGCAGATGACAGTTTGAGATGAAAACAGATGTGCAAAGACCTTCACTTTACACCAAACTTCATTGAAAAGAACATGAATATTACTGACATCTCCACTGTCATATTGACTGTTAGTGTTCCAACTGAGCTGTTGAATTGACATTTAGACAAACAACAGACGCAGCTGGAATGAAGTTTAAGTTTGAATTTGGCAAAAAAATTCTCTTCAGAAAGTCCACTTACTCTATATCTCAAAAGCCATCAGTCACATCTCATGGCCTTCAGCAGTGGATGGAGTGTCTCAGTTGTCATGGAGATGGTTTCAGTTTGAATGGTTTAATTTCAGTGATTGACACTAAAATTGTTAATTAATCAACAGATGATAAACTGCAGCTGTATTTTGTCTTGTTCTCTCCATCAGATGCCTGTGAACTGGAACTGGACACAAACACAACAAACAGAAAACTCAAACTGTCTGACAACAACAGGAAGGTGACACGTGTGGAGAAGCATCAGTCATATCCTGACCATCCAGACAGATTTGATGAGTGGCCTCAGCTGCTGTGTGGAAATGTCCTGACTGGTCGCTGTTACTGGGAGGTCGAGTGGAGAGGAAAAGTTAATATATCAGTGACTTACAGAGGAATCAGAAGGAAAGGGGGCAGTTATGACTGTGTGCTCGGATGGAATGATCAGTCTTGGAGTCTGTACTGCCCTGATGATGGTCGTTACTCTGTCTGTCACAATAAGAAAACAACATCCATCTCCTCCTCCTCCTCCTCCTCCTCTTCCTCCTCTGTCTCTAACAGAGTAGCAGTGTATGTGGACTGTCCTGCTGGCACTTTGTCCTTCTACAGAGTCTCCTCTGAAACACTGAACCACCTCTACACCTTCAACACCACATTCACTCAGCCTCTGTATGCTGGGTTTGGAGTCTTGTCTGGTTCCTCAGTATCTCTGTGTCCTCTGTAGGAGGGAGAGTCTCTCCTGTGTACATCCATCTGACTGAAGATCAGCTGCTGAAATCAAACATCACACACACTCTGCACTGTGAAGCAGATCTGTCTCAGACTCAAACACTCACTTATTTTTCCTTCTACATGATTCATTGATTTGTCTCAGTTGACTCTGCTGTTGTTACTGTCAGGATCCAATGAGCAGCATGCAGCTCTATTCATGTTTTAATAAAATAACATCTGTCCAGCTGTGGAAGCCCAGAGTGTTTTTATGGTTCTCTCATGTATTTTATCACACCATCATCAATAAAAATTGGCATTATCTTTGAAAGCGTCCTCACTTTACAGACACAATGGACAATATAACAAGCTTTTAAAATACAACACATTGTTAAAGATGAAACCGGTGGTTTCCAACGTTTTTGGCTTTTGACATCTTACTAAAAGCAGTGTGTAGTTGGGGTCACATTTCAGATGTCTATGCGTTGTTAACAGCTCCATCAAATAGTGATTTTTCCCTCTAAACTTCTCACATGCTTTCATTTCAATGAATGTTCAAATGATTCAATATTTCAGCAAAAATCAAAGATTAGAGAAAAAGTCCAAAAACTGAAAACAGATTTGTGTATCAGAACTTTGTTTTTTCTGCTTTCCTCTCCCATTAATCATCTCACCACCCCTCAGATTTATCTGGTGACCCTTTTGAGGGGTAGGACCCATAGGTTGGGAACCACTAAAGTGGACTAAATCTAAACTGTTTGTTGTGATATGAATTGTAAGAATCCGCAACTTAGTAATGAGTTATGTTGTATGTATGATTCCATTGTGGAGTCTCTCCTTATCTCAAGCAGGCCTTTTTATAAACATAAGTCTAATGTGTACCATGCTAAGCCAGGTTGGAATGACTATGTAAAAGAGCTTCATGCTGAGGCTAGAAGGGCTTTTAAAGCGTGGGTAGAATTGGGTAGAAATAAACATGGTCCCTTATTTGAACATAAGAAACGTGCAAATGCAAATTTTAAATATGCCCTTCGATTTATTAAAAGGAATGAGAATACAATGAGATCTGACTCACTTGCGAGGAAGTTGCAAAATAATAGTCCTAAAAATTTCTGGAAAGAAGTCATAATAATGAATAATTGTAAAACTTCGCTACTATTGAATATTGACGGAGTAAGTGGCTCAGAAAAAAAATTCTTGGTTGTGGCAGAAACATTACTATGATCTGTTCAACTGTGTTAAAAGCAACTCGTTTATTGTGGGCAACATAGACAATAATGGAGATGTGATTGTCACCCCACAAGAAGTCCAAGACGCTGTCATGAAGCTAGGAGATAATAAGGCATCTGGTATGGATAACATAAAAAACTCTACCCTTTGCTTTCTATTTGTTTTACTGGGTTATTAGTCCATGGTATTCTACCTGACTCTATTTTATCTGTTATACTAGTGCCTGTCATTAAAGATAAAGCTAGTAAACTAAACAGCTCGGAGAATTACAGGCCTATAGCCTTAGCCAGTATTCTGTCCAAAGTGCTGGAGAGAACTCTATTAAATAGGCTGGAACAGTACATCCTGACTTCTGACAACCAGTTTGGCTTTAAACATAAACATGGCACTGATATGTGCATTTTTGCTTTTAAGGAGAGTTTAGATAAATACAAAAATTCCACATTTTTTATATGTTTTATTGATGCTTCTAAAGCCTTTGGCCATATAAATCATGAAAAACTATTTAATAAATTACATGAAAGAAGTGTTCCTAGATTTTTAGTTAGAATCCTGTTTTTTTGGCACGCTCATCAGACGATGCAAATTAGATGGGAAAATTCTGTATCTTCTCCGTTCCATGTGAATAATGAAGTTAAACAAGGCAGTATTTTGTCTCCTTTCCTTTTTAACATCTATATGGATGATCTGTCACTGCAGTTGAAAAGATGTGGAACAGGGTGTATAGTTGGTAATTCTCTCATTAACCACCTTATGTACGCAGATGATTTGGTCCATGTAGTGCTGGTCTTCAGCAGTTGTTGAGGGTATGTTCACAATATGGTATAGATTTTGACATCAAATATAATGCAACGAAGAGTAATATTATGATAGTCAGAAGTAGAGAAGACAGAAAATTAGTATTTCCTGATTTCTTCCTGTCTGGCATTGCCCTTAATGAGTGTGATGAGGTTAAATATTTGGGCCAGTATATAACCAATGATTTATCAGATGATAGGGACATTTACAGACAGTGTTGAAAGTTGTACGCACAAGCAAACATGTTGGCTCATAAATTTAGCATGTGTTCTGTGACAGTGAAGATCTCCCCTTTTAAAGCTTTTTGTACCCCACTATATATTATATATTATATGTCATATATAATAATATATCAGTCAGAGGGACCAAACCACTACTTTTACTGCAATACTTTAACTACATCAAGCTCATAATACTCATGCACTTTGACTGCAATACTTTAACTACATCAAGATCATAATACTTATGTACTTTTACTGCAATACTTTAACTACATCAAGCTCATAATAATACTTATGTACTTTGACTGCAATACTTTAACTACATCAAGATCATAATACTTATGTACTTTTACTGTCGTAGGATTTACCAAGCAGGACTTTTATTTGTAATGGAGTATTTTTACATTGCTGTATTGGTACTTTTACTTTAGTGAAGGATCTGAGTAAAGGATTGCACTTAATGTTATATGTTCACCACATCTAGCTAACCCAAAATTAGCCTCCATGAATTCTGCAATCAGTCATCATATGTTAAAATCACTAGTTGTCAGCTTACCTCATGCCTTCACGCAATTTTCCTTTCCATAAAACAAATAAAAAATAATCCATGTCTTAATCGGGTAAAGTTGGAAAAAGGAGATTTGTAGTTCAGGTCAAGCTCGCAATTTTGCAAAATTCCTGTCATTTCTTTGCATTATCTTCGTAAATTTAATGTCCATACCTTGTGATGAGATTAAAAGACAATTGCGAAGAGTCCATCAGGAGTTCTCCTGAAGGAAAAACTAGCTTTGTCAACAAAAATAACTTCTCATTTACAAGGCTCTTCAGTCTCTCCTCTCATCATCAAAACAAACCCCATGCCGTTTGACCGAACCACCCTGGGGTGGGGGGCACTTAGACTTTAATGGTCAAATAGTAGAGGCTCTCTTTGAGGAAAAAGAGTTGGTATGTCTGAATGATAGCTGTCATGTACACACAGGACAGCTGTGGCTCAGGAGGTAGAGCGTGTTGTCCACTAATTTAGGGATCTCTGGTTCGATCCCCGGCTCCTCCAGTCCGCATGCCGAAGTGTCCTTGGGCAAGATACTTAGCCCCTCATTGCTCCCAAAGCCTGTGCCCTCAGTGTGTGTGAATGATTAGAAACTCCTGATGCCATTGTCTGGCAGCCTCTGCCATCAGTGTATGAATGTGTGTGTGAATGGGTGAATGTGGCATGCAGTGTAAAGCACTTTGACTAGAAAGACTAGAAAGGCACTATATAAATGCAGCCCATTTACAGGACAGGAATCTTTACTGGACTTGACACTGGTGACTAATACTTCGGCTGGGAAATGTAACTGGGATTTATGGGAAGAGTCTTGCACTGGGAGTAATTACTATCCAATTGACACAACAGTGGATATTAAGGCAGAAAGGGTACAGGTATCAGCACAAATAGGGGGATGGTGGTTTGAAAAGGTGGAGTGGGATAAGTTTGAGGAAATCAATGAAGAAAGAGTAGCAGTAGTTGATGAAAGTCAGGATATTGACAACTTAAATGAGAGTCTTTTTGGAAGAATGGTTGAGGCAGCATCAGTCAATTCCAAAAAGTAGAGGGAAGATGATAAAGAAAGCAGCTCCGTGGTGGAAAGACAAGTGTAGTAGGGCTGCAAAATACAGGAACAGGGCCTTTAGACTTTTAAATAGGATGCATAATTATGACCATTTTGTTGCATACCAGAGAGCCAAGGCTGTAGTGAGGAGAACAATAAGACAAGCAAAGAGAGGAAGTTGGCAAAGATTTTGTCATGGGATTAGAAGAGCAACTCCAATAGGAGAAGTGTGGAGTATGATTAAGAGAATGTAGGGGTAACAGAAAGGAATGGGAGTATCCATCCTTAATCTGAAGGTGAAGTAGCAGTTACAGACAGGGGCAAATCGGAAATTATGGTGTAAGCATTTGTTCAAATACGTGGTTCAGGAAATTTGACTGAAGAAGGAAGAAGAACAAAAATAACTGACAGACAACATTTAGGAGAATTGGAAAGGAGTAGATCAACCGATCAATTGTTCATTCACTTTAGATGAAATGAAAAGATCTATTTGTAAATCAGGCAATACACCTCCATAGTGCGTGAAGGAGGAACACTGCCAAAGGCTTGGAAAGAGGCTCTAATAATTCCTATAAGAAAACCTGAGAAAGATCCATCTAAGCCCTCTAATTATAGGCCAACAACCCTTACATCGAATGTTTGTAAGATCATGGAGAGAATGGTTACTGAATGGTTGACATATTTTATAGAAAAGTGATAAAAGGGGGTTTCTCAAGAGAAACCCCCTTTTATCGCGTACCACTTGTTGGTGAGGGGTGTCAATGACACCCTCCTCCGAACGCTCCAGGTAGCCCTCCACCAGCTCTTTAACGCTATCAAAGTTGATTCGGTCACAACACTCCTGAGTCTGAGTGATCCCCTTAGCACGAAGCACAGTTTTTTTCTCTTGACGGGTTTGGTACGCGTAGCTCTTTGGACCTGCGGAGGCAAATTCTTGTATGCTGTCTCCCCCTAACTCATCCGTCAGTTGACCTAAATAGGCCCCCAGCTCCAGAGGAGTCTCTCCCTCTTTCACCACATAAACCAGGCTGTCTGTATCTGTGTAAAGAACTCTCTCCTGCAACCTCTCCAGGTAACCGTACATTTTCAAGCGGGCATATGCGGTGGTAAATGCGGCTATAAATACATTATTTACCTTACTAGGAGGTACCACACACCCCTTGCTGTAGTTCCATTGCACCATAGCGGTTTTGTCGCTGAGAAAGGAGAAGTATTTGACCTCGTACTTTCCTGAAAACACTAGGTCAAAAAATTCTTCCTCACTCTTTACCAGAGTGGTCTGAGTCAAATTGTTTTTCTGAGCAAACTTTCCCCAGAGGCTGTTTAGGCATAGTTTTGACATCTGTCTCTTGGCAGGATTTACCTCAATTTTACCGAAGTTCAGCTGGATACCCTGATTATCACGATACTCCCTGATGTACTTTTCCCTGCTCTCCTGATCTACGGCCTCGGGAGGATACCCCGAAGCTTCCTGCTTGCCTTTCAAAAAGGTCTGCACATAGCCTGAGAAGATAGTGTCGCTACGCTCCTCAAAGTGCCACACCTCTGTAATCTTACCTACTCTGTACCCTAGCTGAAGGGCCTTGTTAAATTCAACCGTGACCCAGACCCCCGTCAATGCCCTGTCCTCCTCATCGTGTCTGCATGCGCCCTGCTGATTGTTGATTTCTGCACAGGTGCGACAGAGAGTAAACACTAGTTTACCTTTAGACGTTTTGTAGGGTAACAAGGGTAAATAGAGCCCTCGAGGTGGGTATACGACTGCCCTGATTAGACCGTAGTAGTTTTCAGGGTTATCAAAGTCTCTGTGGATAATGACGGGATGACCTAGAGGGTAAGGATAGACGCTGTTGACGTACGGGTACAGAGAAGTGACGTCCGCGTATAATACACGCTCGTCCTCCCCCGCCGTGTACCTTAACCTGAAGGCACTCGTCCTACCGCCAAAAAGAGCCTGTCGGGGGGAGAGAGGTTCGGGAAAATCAGAGGTTTTGAGAAACTTTACTACCCCGGGGTGTGATTTTTTCATCTCGACCCACTCGTGCTCTCTCATGACATAGGTGTGTACGCCGTAAACAGACTTTAACGTCTGTATTTTCTCCTCAGTAGCCAGGTGTAGCTCCTCGTAGGGAGTGTTTGTCATTGGGCAAGTAGCGCTAGGGTCATAGCAGGTCGGGCACCCATGATAAAAGCATCCCTGAAACTCCCAGGCGTACCTCACACCCCCCACCTCTGCATAACCATCTACATAGTACTTGCCAATTTGTTTCTCTCCTCTGTTTAGAGCGTGTTGGATGAAAACCCCCTGGGTGTAAGAAACCCATTCTAACCATTGAATGCTGGCTCTGGAGTAAGTTTTACATTGGTGCCTGTAGTTATCGGGCGAAGGTATGGCTAAGCTACGGGGAGGCAGAAAATTTGTGACAAACACCTTCATGCAAGCTGAGGCTATAGTGATGCGGCTAAAAGGGTCAACGCCTGTCTCACTCAGAAACTCCTCTCTAAATTTGATGCAGCCTGTAGAGAGGATGTCGACGTCATTTTTGCAGTAATGTATCGCCTGCTTTTTGAAATCAAAGACCCTCCGACTAGCCTCTTTATACCAGCCGTAGAACTTTTCTTGCTCACCGCCCGTCATGCGCTCTATGCCATAATCACTGGGTGGGGGGTAGGGCCCTTTGTAGTTTAGTCGCTTCTCAGAGCTAAACTTGTGAGGAAAATACCCCTTGGTCTGATCATCGAAACCCAGCGCTTTTGGCATAGCGCTGAGACGCATGGTGAGAAAGGATAGGGAGTCTATGTATTTCAGATTAAAATCTGGATCTTCGAAGCATAGGACTTTGCTTCCCTGCATGATGATAGAGGGTTGTAAACCTAACTCTACCATACCATTAAGGAGCAGGTAGCCGTCAAATCCTCTGGAATTATGCGCTATGAATGTAGAGCCCCTATAAAGGGGTCTCCTGAAGTGCATGAGAAAGGCTGTGACACAGTCCTGACCATAGGCCATCCACTCTAACCCTTTTAACGTTTTTGTGCATACCAGGAAGGGGACGTGCACGTGTCTATCATCAACAAATGTCTCAAAATCATAGAAGATTAATTTGTCTGTATGTTCTGAATCGCGGGGGAGAGGCTGAATGTAGCAGAGATGATTCTCGACGGCTGCCTTAGAGTCAGAGGGTAGCGCTTCCCCGCAGATTTTACATCTTGCCCGGGGACACTTGTGCTTATTAAAGCCCGTAGATGTGGGTATACAGTAAAACAGTTTGCATTTAGGGCATTTTTTCTGCAGATCACAAAGGCTGACTCGTTTTCCATCTTTCATTCGTCTCTTTTTATGCCTGACCATACAGGAGGGGGAGCGACACATTTTGTTGCAATCTTTGCAAAAGACGGGCTCTCTCTTTTCCTTACTACATGTAGGATCGATGCAGACCAAGCAGTGACCGGCACAGGTGTGCTTGTGAGGGTTGTTGTATCCAATGTGGCAGTAACTGCATATGTATCTCCTCCCTGTAAATCCTTTGATGTTTTTAATACCGTAGTAATGCTCCTGAGACAGATACAGATACAGGGGTTTGTCTGATTGGGGTGAGTCCGTCTCAAATCGAGAGAGGGGGCGCTGGCCCTCGTCTCTGTACAACACCATGATTTTACGCTTCACAATCTTTTCAAACTTGGATATGTCGCTGAAGGTGACGGGGGTATGTTCGTCTAAACCAACCAAACGTTGTAACTCTCTCCCAAAGTTTACAGCCTGGCTATCTGTAAGATTAGAATCGATCAGATGAGCTAAACTGACGGCGAAACAGAGTTGGTTGTTCGAGTTGTTTGTCACATACAGATGTGGAGCTTTCTTGGAGAGGATTTCACAGTCTAAAGTGTTTTCCAACTTTCTCTTGGCACCCCCTCTGTGATTATGTACCACCTGCACAACTAATTCTAACCCCCCATCTTCCATAATCGCTGCGTTTGATTGTACTAATTGATCCACTAAGGATTGAAAAGCCGCCATAACCGCTTCGTCGTCATTTTGATAGTTGACTGAGGTGTGTCTCTGCACATTTTCACCTATCAATTCCAACTGTAACATATCATTAGGTCTAAGCTCTGGGATCACTCTCTCTAACAGGTTTTCAAGGCTTCTCATGACTTCGCGGTAAAATGTAGCATAATCTATTACCCGCCCAATCTGAGGAAAGTTTAGAAGACTTCTCAACTCTAGATTATTGAAGCGGTCACGCCGTATGGTTTCAACGTTTATAGCGTCTACAGGATCTCTCTGATCTGGAGGGGTGGCAGGGGGAGAAGAAGGAAGGGTGGGAGGGAGAGGAGAAGGAGGGGTAGCTGGGGGAGGGGGATCTGGAATCGACTCAGCTTCATGAGTCGGATTTCCCCCTCCTCCTCCTCGTTGCTCTGAGGGGTCTTCCTGACCTTCCAATTGTACCTCCAATTCATTCTGCTGTGCGGGGTCAGTGGAGGGGGTCTGATTTAAGCAGTAAAGAGCGCTGTGTAAGGGTTGAAAATAGTTTTCCTGACGGCAAATTTGTTCAAGCTCTGTTAAAGCGTCCGTAAAGTTCTCACCTACGACCGCTACTTCGTCTAATTCTAGCTCTAAAGTCCCTAGGGTCTGATTTAATTCTCTAACCGTCGTCTCTAATTCATATGGTATAACAGAGGGTTGACAAAGATTAAAAAAAGTCTCTAAATCTATTTCTTCATCCATACTCTCTTACTACAGTTTACAAAAAAAAAAAACAAAAACAAAAAAAAAAGTTATATCATTTCACTTCATCGCTATAACATACCGACAGAAGGAAATAAGCTCTCTTGTCAGAGTCAAACGTCTGTGTTGTAGGCTTTTTCTTCCAATTACAGCTTGCCGTCGACGGTCCTGATTCCACTTTCTTCTCCGTTCCACCATCCTCACACGTCTGATGAGTCTTTCACCTCCTCTTCTTCTCTCAGAGTCATCTATCAATCGGAGATATAAATTAAAAAAAAAAAAATCAACATTTAAGTCATACACTGTATTGAAAATGTTATTACTACCCATAGCCACAAACGGCGCTGTCTTTTTTTTTAGCTTACACCGCACCCCTGCCGGAAATTATCCTCCTAAACCCTCCCCTCTTATCGTCTACCAATACGTCACAGGAAGCTGTGGTAAGCCGCCGGATTTCAAACTCTTACCCGATTCATTCAGACGATGCACGCTCCCCGGCCGGTTGTCCTCAGTCTCGGGCTGAAAACCGGGATGTTCTGCGTCGGGTGAGGCCGGCGGATGACGCTCCTCCGGGAGATCCGTCTCCGTCGGGGGCTGGAAAGAAGGGAGTACTACGTCGGGTGATGCGGGAGGGTGATGCTCATCCTCCGGGGGATCCTCCCCCTCCGACACCGACTGTAAAGAAGGGACTTCAGCGGGAAGATCCTCCTCTGTCACCGGCTGTGATGAAGGGAGTACTACGTTGGGTGATGCGGGAGGACGATGCTCATCCTCCGGGAGATTCTCCTCCGTCACCGGCTGTAAAGAAGGGACTTCGGCGGGAAGATCATCCTCCCTCGCCGGCCGTGGTGAAGGGACGTTAACAGAGAGCCATACAGAAGGATTTTTTTCTCCTTTTTTCTCTCCTTTTTTCTCTTTTTTTTTTTTTTTCCTCCATCAACAACCATGCCGCTAAAAAAAAAAAAGAAACAGTTTTTCACTCAACTATATTATTTCTTCAAAATACTCCAGAATGCTGAATGATTTTTATTACGTATTCACTGCTGAAACAGGATAGCAGAAGGTGCTTCTAATTTACTTTTCTTCTCTATCAACAAACACAACTTACTGCAAAGAGTTCTCCACTTCTCCCTGAAACGAGCCTGCAGATGTATGGAAGAGCATTGAAGAGGATGAATGTTTTTAGATTATTAGGAATTCTTTTTGATTCAAAGTTAACATGGGCTGATCATATTAATTGAATAGTTGGAAAATGTCAGAAGGTTTTCAATATCATAAGATTTCTAAGTGGGGTGGAATGGGGGGGGCAAACTTCTCTTCATTAAAAACTTACCTATGTGGAAATGATCTAGTCTGTGCTTGATTATGATGGTGTGATTAGCCTCATAAACTCAAGCTCTTAGACAGTGTTGTGGAGCAGTAAAGTCAACCCCCATCCCAGCCCTGCAAGTCCTGGCAGGGGAGATGCCACTAGATATTAAGAGGAAGCAGTTAATGACTAATTACTGGGCTAACCTCAAAGGGCATAAAGAGCAACACCAAACAAAAGTGGTCATACAGGAGTGCTGGGAACAAGGCAGAGGACAAAGACCAAGGCTGGCAAAGTGTATGCAGAGGATATGGGGGTTAATAATATCAAGACAAGCCCAACAGTAGTTATTTCGGAGATTGAACCATGGACACACACAACACCGCAGATTTGTACCTGATGGGGCTCAAGAAAGCAGCTACTCCCAGTACATACAAGTATATACAGATGGGTGAAAAGATCCAGAACATCAGACAACTGGGGCTGCTTTTTCAGTTCCAGTTAGAATAAAGTGAACTCCAAATGATCTGGGAGTCTACTCAGAGGAGGTGCTGGCAGTACTCTCGGCTCTACAGTGAGTAGAGGAGAATAAACCAGGAAACACTTTAATCTGCTCCGATTCTTTTTCTAAAAATCTAGTCTATTTTGGATGGAGGCTGCATCAGAGCTGCGTCCGGTCAATTTTCAAAACATCCCGTGCAGACTGCCAATCATATATCAACAATAAACACAATTTAAACAGACAAGTAAATAAACCATTTAACTCCATAGCCTAATTATCCATAAAAGAAGCACAAAAATAAGGAAAAATGACCAAATCAATAAAATCTGAGCAAGTTAATAAAATCAGGTTATTACGGTAGATAAAGGCGCTGGCTTTGACTAGGCTGCCGTAATTACTGTAGGAGCAGGGCAACTGAATTTAAAAGGCGGCTGGCTTTCAGTGGTTTTGCAAACAGCGGCTCACTTGACCGCAGTCAAAGCGCTTTGCTTCTGAAACGCTGCCGGTGGTGTATGAATGACGCCGTGTGGAGGACGGAACAAAAACCGTGTCGGAGCCGGGACGCGAAGCAGACGCGCCCGGTGGGATCCGCTGGTAGGATTTAATCTCTGGTCCTCACTCCGGAGCAGAAGGTGGCGGTAATGCACCTGATACGCTGGTCGCCAACCGTCGTTTAAAACTAAAAAGAAGAAATAGAAGAAGAGGGAAGCGACTCCGTTAGCTTTGTGTTTGTCGGATAGCTTTTTACAGTAACCAGTTATTTGTTCCTCTGGTGGTTTCCATCATGGCTTATCAGCTGTACAGGAACACCACTCTGGGAAACAGCCTGCAGGAGAGTCTGGACGAGCTCATACAGGTGATACCAGCTGCTAGCTCACAGTTAGCCTAGCTTAGCATCCCGCTAACGACAACAGCGGCGGTCAGAGACGCTGGTCGGCTGTTAGCTGCTAACTTTAGCTTTTAGCTCTGATTTCAGTCTGAAGTAAACAGAAATATTCTCATGTTTATTTTCCGTCTGTAGTGTTTAAAACTGTGGATATCAGCTACTGTAGGTAGTTAGCATCGTTTTGGCCGTGAGGTCATGTAGGTAAACCGTTAACAAAAGTTCTGTTTAGTTCTGTTAGTTGGTTTAAACTGATATTTGATGGTGACAAATGAACCAGTGAATTTAACGTTTTCATCAGTCAGCTTTATGTTTGCGACCTCATGTTGATATTTTTATTATAAGATACGTGACCGTGTTGTTTTACAGAGTTTTGTTGTGATGTATCTCATAACCTCCGTGATTATTGAAGTATAAAATAAACAAAAAGCTGAATTAGAAATGACACAAGATCCTCAGAGGTCCCCCTGAAAGACACGCAGTTTAGTCCAGTTTTTATTGTTTTATATGTAAGACATAAAAACCATCAAGTATCACTTAACTGTACAAACGAATATAACCAAACATGTACAACATATTAACATAAGTCAATGTTTTGATGTCTTAATGATTTCTTTGAGGAAAAAGCAACTTAGACAATATAAAATTACGTCCTTTGTTTGTGATAAGGTTGCAAAAAAAGTTCCAAAGTCAGTAAAATTCAGTAAAACATTTGGAAAAAAAGTGAATTGATTGAAGTGCAGCCTCCTTGAGGTCTTTATTCTTATGAAATGATCTCTAGTAGCACTAATTGATTGACTGTAAGATTTCAGAAAACAGTGAAAACTGCCTTTTATAACTTCTTAAAGGCCACTGGGACGTTTACAAATGTTTTGTCTAAAGATATTCAGTTAACCATCATGTAAAAGCTTCAAATTGTAACACTTGAGAGGCTGCAACCAGAAACTTTTTGGCATTCTTGCTTAAAAAATGATTAAAACGATGATTCGATTATCAATATGTTTGCAGATAAATTTTCTGAATAAATAAAAAGACATGTAGAGAAGAGCTGCAACAGTTAATCGATTGATTAATGATTGATTAATTTGCAACTATTTCGATTATCAAATAATCATTCTATGTTCATGCTGATTTCCTTCTTTTCTGAAAACGATGTTAATGAATTCTGCAACACTGTGAGTGTGTGTGTGTGTCAGGTTCCTGCTGTTAGATGTTAAATTAAATCGTGTGTGTGTTCAGACTCAGCAGATCACTCCTCAGCTGGCTCTCCAGGTCCTCCTTCAGTTCGATAAAGCCATCAACACGGCGCTCGCCAACAGAGTCCGCAACAGAGTCAACTTTAGGGTGAGTCCACGGGGAGAAGTCAGAAAGCAACGTCTGGTCAGTTCATGCTTTCTGCTCATGTCTGTGAGGGTCCATGCAGACGTCTGCAGAGAGGCAGCCCAAGATTTGACACAGCGCGCAGACCGTACGCCCTGAAAACACGCCAGCTGTGCATCTGCTAGAAAAGCAAAGTGTTGGTGTGGGCGTGTTGTTTTAAAGTGCTGTGGAGACAATGAAATATGCAGCAGTACAGCTGGTGCAACAGATAATTGTATTTAAAGGCTGATCAGGAAAACCACTGCACAGCGGTTTGTAATACTCACAGACTGGAGTTTACAGCTCTGGGAACATGGAAACCATTAACTGGCTTTAATACAGTTAAAATCAGTGAGCCACGCTTCCAAAATAAGATCAGTGTGGGAGAGAAATGTGGTTAATGATGTGCTGCATGGATACACAGATTTACAGAAACCAGGTTTTACTACTTCCTGTGCATCATCTCTGTTTCCACCACAGTTATGTGTTTTATGTATTTGGGTCATTTAGAGATAAGAATGTGTAGAAGTTTAAAGCCTGTCATGCTGTCACGATGCGTTATTTTATGTATGATGACGTAGTTTAATGAAGGCAACATGCATCAGTCGACTCAGGAGTTTATCGACTGAGGCATCGACACACTGACTGTCTGACAGGATGTTCTGCAACATGTTCAGGTTGTGTCAGACTGTGTCTCTGTTCTGTGCGTCACCGGTTGTTGTTCTCTTTCTGTCCTCCAGGGTTCTCTGAACACCTACAGGTTCTGTGACAACGTGTGGACATTTGTCCTGAACGATGTGGAGTTCAGAGAGGTCACCGACCTGGTGAAGGTCGACAAGGTGAAGATCGTCGCCTGTGACGGAAAGAGTGAGTCGACATCAACGATCGCCTGATTTTATGTTGTGCAAGACGATGAAATCGCAGGTATTTGTTCAGTTTTTATTTGATCTTTTTTAAAGAGGTGGTGGTTTATTTTCTGGTCAGGTTGGAGGGTGACGTTTGTGCTGCTGTTGAAGTGTTTGGGTTGTACTGAGAGGTGTTTCTGTTATTTTCTTCTTATATGAATCGTAATTCATATAAATGAGGTCCGACGTGAAGATAAATCAACACCTCTTTAAAAGTGTTTAAATAAAAACTTCTACTAGTTTTTATCCAGGTGTGTTTATAACCCTTTAATACCTTTGTTGTTGGGTTATAAACAAACAGCAGCTCTCAACAACTCTTACATATTTATTTTTAATTTTTTTGGGGAGGGGGGGGGGCTGTCTGAGAGTGAGAGATGCTTTGCTGAAACACGGCGCAAAACACAACCGTAGAGATCTTTTATATTATCATTAGAAGTGTAAGCGACGTTAAGTGAGCTGACTGCAGCTCACTTAACGTCCGCCGGTGTCACTAACGACAAGGAATGTCTGAAACTATTATTATATAAAACATTAAAGCAGAAATGTCACAAATTTGCTGGTTGCAGCTTCTCAGATTTTAGGATTTGAAGCTTTTTTTCTGTCGTACATGACAGTAAGATGATCTCCAACGATGAGTCGATGGGCAGAAAATTAACCGGCAGCTATTTTCATAATGGAATAATCGTTCTCTGTTTCCAGCTCGTTAAATGTAAATATTTTCTGGTTTCTTTAGTGTCTATGACAGTAAACTGAACATCTTTGTGTTGTGGACAAAACAAGACATTTGAGGACGTCGTCTTGTGCTTTGGGAAACACTGACTTGACATGTTTCACCATTTTCTGACGTTTAATAGACCAAACAACGAATCAATTTATTGAGAAAACAATCCACAGATTAAACAATAATGAAAATAATCGTTAGTTGTAGCCTCATATTCAGTTTCAGATTCGTCACTCTGAATCTCCCAACCAGAGATGATACAAACACAAACAGATCTCAGATCAGTGTCGGAGTCATTTTCAGTTTAGTTTCCTCTCGTAGACGTTAAATTCACCGAGAGTCCGAGCAGTTCAACACCTGCTAGAAAGTACCTATAATAAAAAAACAGACATCATATTTTCTATCCATGTTTTTCCAGTCAGTTCAGTTAAATAAGAGAGAGTCCATAAAGTTTCTCATTCAGTCCCAGAAAACACACAATTTGTTCTGTTTCCAGTTCAGAAAGTTCAGATTATATTAACGAACGTTTCCCATCCAGAATCCTCATAAATAACCAAAAACTTCTGTATTCAAAGTTAAATTAATTTGTGTCTCATTCTTGTTGGACTCTTAACTTAGCTCTTAGACGAATTAATCAGTTGAATTGATCGATCTCCCAGCCTGTCTGAGCCTCTGAATGTCTGAACTGACCAGTAACTCCAGTTCTTTAAGTCATTTTCTTCCAGTTTTTGCTCCTTTTTATCAGGATAAGTTAAAACATGTTCATACTTGTGCAGATGTGTTTTTGTATTGATGGTTCCTGTAATGATCTCATTGATTAATGATCCATCACTCTGCCTTCAGTCTGTGTTGCTTTGTCTCCGTCTGGTTTTCTCGTTGATAACACTCGTTTATTTTGTTCTGTCTCTGTAGATTCGGGCTCCAACGCTGCAGAGTGACGTCTCTCTGTGTGTTTTGGGTGTCAGACGGAGTCACAGATGGACCTGGACTGTACATATAATTTATTACAGCAGAGTCACAGCTGAGAGTGTGTGTGTGTGTGTGTGTGTGTGTGTGTGTGTGTGTGTGTGTGTGTGTGTGTCAGAGTGGACCAGTCACTGTACCTGCAGCAGTTTTTTTTTTTTTTATTATCAGTTTACAGGTTTGTGTTCAGTTTGCTGTAATTATTGAGCTGGATCATCTTTAATAAAAAACTTTATTTAAAACACACGGAGGCTCCGAGTCGACTTATATTCAGCTGTAAAAACTGGATATTATCTGAATGTCTGCACTTGATCTGAATCTGTTTGTTTAAACTAAACAAGCAGTTTGAAGAATCATTTAAGGTCAGGGGTCAGGGGTCAGGGTCTGTACATTACACTGACATCGAAACAGACATTAGTTCATTTGTTTAGTTTTAATTTGTGGATGAAAAATGTAAAATATGTTTCTATAGTTCTTGTTTTCAAAGGTGATTTGATTTATTTGTTGTGAAAATAAAAGAAGCACTTTTGGAAGCTTCATATATGAAGTTATAAGTTATATATGTTTTACAACAGTAACATCATTTTATACAGTATTTTGCAAAAGTTTTAGTCACTAAGAGTAAAGTGAGGATGCTTTCATAAATAATGTCATGAATAGTTTTTATTTATCAGTTAAGTTAATACAAAGTTCACTAAACAGCAGAAACTTAATAAATATTTGTTGTGAGCAGCTTCGTCTTTAAAGCAGCAGCAGTTCTCAGCAGGTCGGTTGTTCCTGCGTCTTCTTCTTCTGCTGTTTCTGTGTCTTCATGTTGATCCCAGACTGACTCCATGATGTCGAGCTTCTTTATGGCTGCAGATGATCAGACGCCTCCTGATGCTGCTGCATTATGGAGAAGAAACTAAATATCTAAAGTGGCCAAAACTTTAACAATTAGTCAATTAATTGATTAGCTGCAAACTATTAAATTAATCTGCAACTACTTTTATAATGGATTAGTTGTTTCTAGTCATTTTTAAGAAGAAAATTCTCTGATTCAGCTTCTTAAATGTGAATATTTTCTAGTTTCTTTAGTCTCTGTGACAGTAAACTGAATATTTTTGGGTTTTGGACAAAACAAGACATTTGAGGACGTCGTGTTGAGTTTTGGGAAACACTGATTGACATTTTCTGACATTTTATGGACCAAACAACTAATTGATAAATTGGCAGATTACTCAATAATGAATATAATCATTAGTTTCAGCTCTAATCTAAACATAATAATGAATCTGTAGCAGTAACGTTGCCTCTGTCACCAGTAAACAAACCAAGAATCAGTTTTTCCAGTTTATTAGAACAACATCAGGATTTCACACCTCGTATAAAAGAGTGCATTTAAAAAAATGACATCATTACAACAATCAACATTTACTTTTTTTTTTTTTTTTTTTTTTAATCTTTTGCTCATATACAAACAGGACATACAGAATATAAATAGAGAATTTCTGTCTCAGTTTAAAGCAACAAATATTTATTTAACGACATTTAACGTCTGAAATCTGAATGTTTAAAAGGCTTCAGGAAGATATTAGATATCATATATGGGTCTGGTATATAAATACATATACACCAAGGAAGGAAAGATAGAATAAAATATATGTAATTCAGTGTAAAACATTGTGTTTTTCTGTATTATATATTTGTAATTTGATCAATACTGCATGTGGTTTCCACAGAGAGGAGTGGAAATGGCTTCTGTTTCCAAATAATAAAACTTCTCCTGGGAGAAAGGACTGATGGTGAAATAAAGCGAGAGGAGCAGTGTGAGAATCAAGAGATTTGAAGATTTTGGACACTGATGTGATGAAATGATTCACATCTTTCAAATAAAACAGATTATTGCTGAGTTCAGTGTTTGTGGGAGAAGTTAAAAAGCCCTCACACACCAACCGACACCACCACAAACAACCAGCACCTTAAAGGTCCAATAAACGACATTCAGCTCCACTAGATGTCAGCAAACATCTATAGTGGAGTAATGGCGTCCTGAGCAGAGAATAAAGTCACTCTGTGTGTTCTAATCAGATCATCTCTGTTTTTTGTATTGATAGCCGGTCTGGCCTTACATGCATGTGAGTCCCTGCTGTCCTTCCTCGCCGCCATTTTCAACATGGCGGCCGGGTCACAAACTTTCACATATTACAGTGAAACAGTGAACACTAGAATATGTTTCTGAAAAGGTGATAAATAGTCAACGCAGTAACAGAATCTTGATCCATATTTGATCAGCGTATATATAAACATGGACGTCATGACAGCTCCCCAAAAGAATAAAACATCTGGATCGCCCCCTGGTGGCTGGATACAGTATAGGTCATAAGTCCCGCCCCCTCCATGTTACCAGATGGGACATGAGCCAAACTAAAATATCCGAAAGTTGGTTTCTGTCATTTTAGGTTGTTATTATCCCGCTGATGTTTGCTCATTTTTCCGATGTTTGTTTTTAATTAGTTATTTGATATAAAAAGGGGGCGCAGACTTGCTCCAAATGATGTCACACAAGCAGGACAGCAGGTAACGAGATACTTTGGCTTCACTTCTGCACAGCAATGTGTCAAAGAGCAAAATGTGTTTTAGTCTGAGATGCTGCTGCTCCGGTGCAACATCTAGTGGGGCTGAATGTCACATGTTGCACCCATAAAGTTGCACTTGAACACACCACAGAGAGTTAACATGATTGGTTCCCGAAGCTGTTGGCTTGTGACTGTAAAGATTCGTCACTGTTTGCATTTGTCAGCTGTTTATTTGTTCCTGAACTCTCCTCATGGACGTTAACCGTTGTGTGACACATTTGTTTTACTATTTTTAACAGAGCGTCTCTTCTGCTTGAGTGCGATTTAAAAGTGCTGTATTAATAAAATGTATTATTATTATTATTATTATTATTAGTGTTTCTTGTTTTATTTGGACCTGAGGAGGAAAACCTGCCCAGTAATTCACAAAAAAAATAAAGCAACAACTGGAGGAAAGTATGAAACCCTTAAAGGAATAATTAACCCCGGTTTATTTCAACCTGATATATAAACGTGTCCGTCGTGGCTCTACGGTTCACGCTAACACTCTTCAGCTCCGTTATAGAGATCGAGAGAAATGAAGACTCCAAATAAATATGATTTCACATTAATCATCGATGTTTGTCTCTGAGTCTCAACAAAAGTAAACACTGAAAGTAGCTGCCTGGAACGCACATTATGGCTAACTACATAGAGATCTACATCCTGAGTCTCTGTAACGGAGCTGAGAGCAGAATAAGAGGATAATACCGATATACACAAACCCTCCGCTGCTGTCTGAATTCCCAAAAAAAACATTTTGAAATAATCAAACAAACTTTAATTCAACAAAACAAACGGTCTTGTAAAAAAAAAAAAAAACTGAGAACATCTGCAGTGACTCATAGTCGACCCTCCATGAAGCCCGGGGACTATAACGGTCCAGATATACTGACTGTATGGGTCACACATTACATCCTACATTTCCCATAATGCACTAGGGTAGTGTTTTTCATTTGGAAACTCCCTGATCAACACACATCTTTAAAAGCCTGGATTAAAGTTCTAGGTGGCTACAGACACCCAGAAAAAACAATACTTTCCAGTTTTTTCTGTGTGTGAAGCAATCTGATAAAAAACACAACAGGAATATGCACCATGTGACTGCAACATGAACTAAAATACAGTATATTACAGTCTTAAAACTTAAATTTTTGTCATCAGGATTAAATACAAGACCAGAGCCACAAGATTAGAGAATAAAGGATCAGTTTTAGTAAGTTTTATAAATGTATCTCAGAGATGCAAATTCCTAAACACTGAATCACATAAAGTTGGAGCTGAAGGACAAAACTGCTGTTATAAAACTGAGATAATCCTGAAAACGGGGGCGGTTTGGTGTGTCAGAGTCCGAAACTGCTCCTGACTCACTTCAGTGTACAAAATGCAGATTAATCAGCGGCCTGAAGTAGCACCAACGAGACTGTAGATGACTTTGAACAATATGAACAATATTCACAAAGTCTGGATTTTTTTTACATGAAGTAGGAAAAGGAGACGAATGTTTTAAGAACTTCACAGATGTTTCTTCTTTAACTCATTCTGTCTGTGCTCGACTTCTAAAATGTGCGTGTCGGTGTGTTTTTTGTCCATGTTGGGATCCTGTAGAAGTGGTGACTCGTAACGTTTTGATCCATGAACCTGAGAACTAAGATTCAGGGTGAACCCTAACCCCCTCTCATCTTCCTCCCTCTGTTTCCATGGCGACTGAGATGTATATGAATCTGCTGATAAACATATATATAGAGAGTACACATATCTCCTGACACAGAGGCTGAGGAGAGTCGGCTGGGACGTTAAAGCTCACTCAGCTGCTTCAAAGTCAGCAGGTGACCGGGTCAAAGGTCACATACACATACATAGCTGCCCCAGGACACAGGTTCTTTAAGATGACAACATCTACAAAATACACATTTAGAATAAAAATAATAAAAACACTTCTAGCAAAATGTAGAAAGAGTACAAAAAGGAAATATTTCTGGTTTCAGATATAAGAAAGTATAAAACATCCACCAGGTGAAGCTGAGAGTCTTGGTCCAGCTCCTCACTCACAGTCCTTCTCTCTTCCTTTCTGTTTCCTCCTCTTCTTCCTCTTCTTCTCTTTCTTTCTTCCTCTGCTCTGTTCAGTCGAGGAAGCGTTGGCAGGCTTTCTTCCAGCGGCAGGCCGTGCACCACTGGTCTCTGTGCTCGATGCCGTAGACTTTGCGACATTTCTTGGCTTCACCACGAATCCTCCTGACACACACAGAGAGAGAGAGAGAGATGAGCAAAATTAGCTTTCTGTGGGATGGATTGTAGAGATGGAAAGATAAAATAATGTTTTGTTTGTCACCCTTAATTTAAAAGGCTCTATACAAATAAAGTTTATAATTTTTCAAACACATTTCAGAGTTGTAATTATGACTTGGATGTTGATGTGAATGCTATTTTAAAAACTAATTATGTGACAGCTCTGATGTGACATGAATGCAGCATTATGTCATTAAGCCTCTGTAGATACTGACCTGCAGGGGGCGCTCTGCTGCTGCAGCCACTGCTCTCCTACGCTGACCGAACGCACCCGAAACGACAAACCCTGAGGAGGAGAAACATGTTTATTTCAGCTCTTTGTTGTTTCCTCTCAGAGACTAACAGTCCTTCCTGTGGAGCAAAAGTTTTATCATTTTGTATGATATCACAATGTTTCCAGTCTGTCTTAAACAGCAGTGAAAGAGGTTTTCCTCGCTGTAATCATTCCTCCTGTTCATACTGGATATTAAAAGATCCTTCAAATGTGCTTTCAATGTCCACACAGTCATTTAAAAGTCTGTGTGAAGCTTCTATTCATCTTCATCAGTCTGAGTTAGTCATATCAAGTGGATATCTGACACATTTACAGTCTTTTTAGCATCAAATTCCCTCTTTGTGTTTCCTCGGACAGTGTTTCCCTGTTGAGCTGCAGGTGGAAGTATAGTAACAAAAAGAGGGACTTTGGCACTAAAAAGACTGTAACGTTGAAAGATATCTACTTGATTTGACTCATTTGGACGCTGAAGCTTCATATTAGCTTCAGATAAACTTTTAAATATTTTCGCACAGAAGGAGGACTGTGGATTTTGTCCCCCATCACTTCCATTGTAAGGTCGTTATGAAGGGATCTTCTAATGGTCAGTATGAACAGGAGGAATGATTACAGCAAGATAAACAGCTTTAATGTTCATTCGCGCTCTTGACTGTTGGTTTAAGACACACTTGAAAAATTGTGACTTTGTCCTTTAAAGCTCTTTGTGGTGTAAAAACATTCTGCAGTTGCCTCAGTCGGCCTGCAGGTGGCAGCGCTGCACTGAGGCAGACTGATGGAAAATGTGACTGCAACCATCCGAGGGGGATTTTCCTGCTGAATGAAAACCATCAGGGAGGAGCACACACACACACACACACACACACACACACACACACACACTCACACACACACTTCGCCCCCCTCCAGTATAAAACCAGTTTTAACAGGCTCCTCGGGGCTGCTGCAGGAAATAAACAATAGACTGCTGTACAGGATTCAGACTGAGAAAAAACAGGAACTCAATCAGAGAAGTGTGCTGCTCTTGTTGGTGTTAAAAGGATCCACAGTGATTAGAAAATGTAGAATCTAACTTAATATTTGCAGGGAAAGTCCAGAACTATCCAAACAATCAGGGGTCTGCAGAGTTTCAGTCTGCATGAGTGAAAGTACAGAAATCTGCATCATTTCTGGTCAGTTTTCAGAGTCTTCTGCACAGTTTTTATTACCCATATTACCATCCCTGTTTCAAAGGATCAGTCCGGTGTTATTCTATATTTTTCTTCTTGCCAGAAAAGACCAAACCGGCACTTCAGCAGCAGTCAGCTACAGAACAGCACAGTATAAATCCAGGTTAAGATGTTACCTGTCTGTGGCAGGTGGTGGGTGGGGCCGTCCAACGACAGGAAACTGTGTTCAAAGCTGCTGCTGCTGCTGCTGCTGCTGCTGCTGCTGCTGCTGCTGGTGGCTCCACGTGGCCGGGAGACGGAGCCTAAAACACCACAGCAAAATATTACACACACATTTTCTACATTTAATCTTGTTTTATACTTAAAGATCCCATCCAGACATGTGTTAAAGCATTTAAAAATAATCTGCTTGGAATAATTCTCTGATATGTTTCTTCCACCATGAATATGCAAATATGTTTCATGTCAGAAGTTTTCCTGTTGGACATCAGATGTCTCCTCTTTCACTGTAAATAATTAATTCATTCTCAGTGTTTGTGCTCTGCAGGCTTCAAGTTTCCACATCACACTTGTGTAAGTTGCATACTGGGACACGATTGGCTCCAAAACTAGTTGTGATGTCACAACACAAATCGTGCTCACAGGTAAATGTGTTAAACTGAGATTTAAGGTGACGAAACAGAAACTTTTATCCTCCAGCAGATGAAACTCTGCACATAAATCATTCTGCAGAGAGAAGAGAACAACATCCAACTGAAGGAACAAGAAGAAAAACGTGTTTTTACATGCAAACGTGATTTTATGGCTTTAAATTTGATTGCAAATTCTCTCATGTTGTTAACGAGACAAGAGAAAAGCAGGATTATTGCTACATCTACATCGCAGACATTATTTATTATGTACATCCATCTTATTTTTGCATATTATTACCATACAACAAAAAAACTGAATGAAATTTAAACAACTAAATGTGAGATGAGTCTTGATATTTAAAACTTATTTCTCAGTTTATACATTAAATTTAGTTTTAAACTTATTTTAATGTAACAAATCCAACAAACTACAACAAACAGATGCTTGAAAAAAAACTAAAAATCTGGAAGATAATATTTAAAGTCCAAAGTTTAACAATATTTACATTATTGGAAGTTAAAAACGACAACAACAGTATTTTAATTGGTTAATTTTTATAAGATATTTTTGTTGAATTATTAATTTACATTTCTCAAGATGATATTTTAGTGTCTAAAAGTTAAAGTAAATAATGTAATAGTGCCTATTTAGGTGTTTTTAAGAAATGTTTATGCGGCTTTCGTTTGTACACACACTCGCTGTCAATCACTCATCTTAAGCCCCGCCTCACCTGGTAGGAGTGCTCTGATTGGACCTGCCAGAAGCTGCCGGAGGAGGAGGGGGCGGAGCGGCTCAGGGCGCCGCAGGCCGGGGGAGGAGGGGACGGAGGGGAGGGAGGGGGAGGGCTGGGAGGGGAGGAGGGGGACAGCGAGCCGGGGGAGTAGGGAGGGGAAGGGGCGGAGCCACAGAGGACAGGAAGAGGAGGAGTCTGTTGCTGCTGCTGCTGGTTGATCTCAGTGTAGTAAAAATCCTCCTCGCTGCGGGAGCAACGCTCGTGCTCGCCGCCGCGGCTGTGAGAAGAGGAGGAGGTCAAAGGTCAAGTACAACCTACGATGTCTGTTCACAGAAATATAAACTATGAGCTGGTTTATGGTATGGATTGAACTTCTGTACAAAAACAGAAGCAGTAAAGAGACGCTGTTTGTCCGTCAGGTGAGACTCACCACAGGTGTGTCGTCCGGATGTGACGCTTTATTCCAACCACAGACGTCAGCACCTTCCCGCAGCTCGGCCACAGACACCTGTACGCCACCTTCACTGAGTTCTGGAGGACAAAAACACATCATCAGCTACACCCGTCCCGCTGTGTCGACACCTCTATTTACAGCGAAGCCCTGAAGGCATCGTTCCCGCCACTTACCCTGCGTTTCCGTGGCGCCGGCTCGTCAAACAGCACCTGCTCCATCTCCATGTCCAGGCCTTCGTCAGGGGGCGTGACCGGGCTGATGTCGGGCTCTGCGATTGGTGGAGAGGGGACTGGGCTCACGTTGCCGTGGCCGACGCTCCAGTAACCGCTGCTGCCGCTGTCAGAGAGCTCGCCACCTCCAAAATCCATCAGAGGAGCTGAAACACACCAATACAGTGTTAACTGTAGTGTTAACTACTCACCGGTCTGTTGATTATATTAGATATAGGTTTAATATTTCTCATTTATTTTAGATTTCTGTAGATTTTGCTCCTATTAGTACAACTATGACACCTGTTATCACAACCATTATTATTACTATTTCTTTAGCCACATTTCCATCCAAATGTAGCTTGAATTTTGACCGAATTTCCAGAAAATAGTCAAAAGAAAATGTTAAGAATGTTTGTTTTCATCCACAAGAAGAGGACACAACGAGACGACGTCGTTAATAGAGCAGCAGTCAAAGCTCAAACGATGGAAAACCATGAAAATAGAAAATATGATGGAAATGTGACATTTTCAGCTCTTCAGTGACGCTGAAGTCACTTTCATACCTGCCAACACTCCCTATTTTTAACCCTTTATCCTGCTGTGCTCCTGATTGGTAATTT